>NW_025335761.1:53056459-53149035 GCF_004798865.1 Varanus komodoensis
TGATTCTCTTCTTATGCTTGGATATATGGTGTTGGAATGCAAAATAACCACATAGCTTCAGATTTTTTTTGTTCCTTCACTTAAAATGTACTGAAATCAATTGCTTCTCTTTCTTTTGAGAGATTCTCAGTGTTCCACTTGCTTCTGTTCTCTTGAATTTTTTGTAGGCTTAATTCAGAAATGGTATGGGCTACTGAGCAAACAAAGGAATTCAAGTCTAAGGCAGATAATTTTTTTTAAAAAGTGCTCCAGTTGTATGTATTGGGAGCCAAGCCTGCTTCCTTTAAAAAAAGGAAGAAAAAGGGGGTTTTAATTCCTTAGCTTTGAACTGCAAGCATTTTAATTATTACTTTATAACTCTAGGTTAATACTATCTTCCTTAAAACAAACAAAACCCCCAAAGACCTCCATTCTACTGTTTTGTTGACTCCAGCATAATAGCGATCTTAATTGAATCCCTTGTTTCTCAACTCTTTTTTAAACCCACAAGACTCTGAAAAATGTGGTTTCTTTTTATAGTTTGACCCCAAGGAACCCTGGTAATTGATTTTTCTAGATTGCTGACTGTCATAATGGGTGATCATACTCAAGTGCACTGAACTAGTTTGTACTACAGTGGGTAAGGGTGTACTCCTATACATGTTTAGATAGAAAGGAAGCTACACCTCCCATCAATCCTCAACCAGCATGACTCCTCAGGGAATGATAGGAATTTTTTTCTGTCTAAACATGCATAGTAGACCTAATACTGCCCTCTGGGATAACACAGAACCCTGTTGGGCTTGTTCCCATGATCAGTGCAACCTTCTGTGGTTAGTTTAAGCCATGGGGGCTATGTCATAGGGAGGTCGCCATTTTGAGCACTTGACCTTCACCATGGGGTTTCCATGGTTTGTTGTGTTATCTGAACCTGGGCAGCAGGGCATGTTTTATAGTTATTTGAGGCTTAACCGTCAAACAGTGCCTGCTGCCTCATTTGGATGATATGACAAACCATGGTGACCTCCACTGGGATCTAAATATTAAATATGGCCAGTAGCACGTGCCATAACCCATTTTGGTATAAATAAACTATGGAGGTGGCCATGATTGTGTGATCCTAGTTATCTTTACTCTTGGCGTCTTTGAAGAATGCAATGATACTCACCAAGTTAAATATGCCCAGTTCCTTTGACTTTTCCTTGAAGGAAAAGTTTCCTGTATGACTGAGCACCTTCATTGCCATCCACTAAACTCATTCCAATTTATATAATTCTTAAATGGCAGCTTCCAATCCTAGAAATCTGGAAACAATGATTCTGCTAATGCGGCCTAAAATTTGTATTTACCCTTTGTGTGGCCATATCACACTGCTAGCCCATGTTCAGCTTGTGATTGACTGCAAGATAGTTTTCAAATGTGTTCTTGCGAAGCCAGGTATCCTCCACTTATGCTGGTATATTCGATTATTACATTATTATTTGATTGGCTAAATACACAACTTTACATTTCTCTCTGAGTTTTATTTTTTTAGTTCAGCCCAGTTTTCCATTCTGTCAAGGTCACTTTGATTTTTGCTCCTTCCTTCTGAGGTATTAGCTGCTTCTCTCAGTTTTGCCCAACAGACAAATTTGGCAAGGTTTCTTCCCAGCATTTCATCTTTGATATTGATAAATTTAACTCTCACCTTAGCTACAAACATAACATGTCAGAAGCCTGAACTTGTGCATTTTTTCCCCAGAAGTTACTGAGTACAATAGCTCTTGCTCCCTGATTAAGAGTACATAAGATTGCAGCCTCAGGCTACATGCATAAGGTCAGGCTGCATGTGGCCTTTGCCAAGTCACTGCTTTATCCACCTCTGTCCTGTTATTTGCAACTTGAGGAATAAACAGTATTGGTGTGGTTTACTGGGTTGTTGTAAGAATCACAGAAAACACATGTGGCGTATTAGCCCTCAGAAGTGCTATGTCAAGGCTAACTAATGCTTTACTGTATGGCATGCAAACCGATGATATATTTACTTCCTCAGTCTTTTTTTTGTTTTTTTTTGTTTTTGCATTTAACACAGTGTTTGTGTTCTCAGTTCTCTTTCTATCCCAGCCTGTCACATTTTTATTTCATTCATACCCTGCCTTTTAAGGAGCTGAAGGTAGCATAGATGACCCCCCTTTTCCTCAAAATGACCCTTTGAGGTAGTTTAAGTGACTCTCTCCTGGTGAATTTTCCAGTTCTTGTTTTTAAATTAAAAGAGGGTGAGGATTGAGGTTGGCCATGGTGCCTGAGAAGAGAAATGGTTATTGTAGATGGCTTTTTGGGCTATTTTTTACAGTGAAAGATGAAGATTCAGTGTGGTAACCAAGTTTATTGCATGAAAGTTCCTACAGAACCATTTTTGTGTCACACCCATAATATCTATATGACACGGTCAGATGACGTGGTTGCTTTTTAGATGGTTCCCAAATGTTAATTACCATATGAGTCATCCGTCTTGTTGGTCTATAGGTTACCACCTGTATTCTTCTGAGTTTAAGTAGATGAAGTTGTATTAGGCTCAGTGGAGAACTACAGTAAATTTATTGTTAGAGTCCCTGAGTGTGTATCATTACCTTGTTTATATCCCACCTTTCTCCTATTGCAAGGAACCTCAAGTGGTTTACAAGGTTTCCTCCTCTTCATTTTATCCTCACAACAACAGCCTTGTGAGGTAGGTTAGCCTGAGAGGCAGTGACTGGCCCAAGTTCCCCAGTGAGCTTTGTGGCTGAGTGGGGACTAGAACCTGGATCTCTGAAGTCCCAGGCTGGTCCTCTAACCACTGTGCTACACTGGGTCTCAAAACCTTCATACTCTTTCTAGAATTTGCTTTTACGTTTAAATTGAAGTCCCAAATACTAATTTAAATAAAATGTAAATGCTTGGTAACTGAAAACTGAATGCTGAAGTTAATGGCAAGAGTTTCTTGTTGACTTTGATGAAGATGAATTATACTCTGGCCCTGCTCCATTGAGGCAGAACCTTCTACCTCTGGTCCTTTTTAAAAACTTCCCTGTGTTTACAGAAGGAGTTCATGACTTAGCCTAGAATGATATTTTACCAATGTGGATCAAAGTTCCACTTCACATATCAATGCCTCTGCTTCCTTGAATCATTTTTTTTAAAGTTTCTGAAATTCTCCCTATTAGACACAATCCTGTGTATGTTTAGACAAAGAAAAGGCCTACAGCCCCCAGCATGTTCATCCAGGCATGTTTGGAGTTGTAGCCCCTTTTACTGTCTAAATATGTGGAGGACTGTACCTTAGTGATAAAGTTCTTTGATAATTGTGGAGGAAGAACTGTCAGAGTATTTGAACATAGCACTGAGCTGTTGTTTTAATTTACAGAAGTGCTAGTAATGTCAAATGAATCTTTTTTCCAGATATAGTTTTGTCGACTATCTCTAGAGGGTCAGCCATTACTTTTTAGTAAGAAAACAAGTTTAAATCTGTCTCTGAAGCAGAAATTATATGCAGCAGGAACATATTCCAGGGGCCTACAAATTTGATGCTGGTGTCTAGAAATGCTGTTCCAGTCCTATCAATGAGTGTTTTGTTTTTAATTGTCTGACAGGGTAAAGGTCAGGTGGAAAGATAGGATGGGCATATGACTTTAGTGGTCTGAGACAGGACTAGGCAACATCATGCCAACAAGTATCTTTATTGGTGCTCAATAAAGTGTCCCACCCCTCCCACTTTTTCAATAAAAGTTATTAAATGATGTATTGCATTTTTCCTCTGGCAAGGAAAGATTACTCATATGATCCTTTTCTCCATTTTATCCTCAAAACAACCCTATGAGGTGAGTTAGGCTGAAAGGCTGTGACTGGCCCAAAGACACCCTGTGAACTTTATGGCAAGTAGAGTGAGAATCCAGATCTCCCGAGTCCTAGTCTAGCATTCTAACCGCTCTTCCATGTTCACTCTCTTACCAGAAGCTGGTATCATTTCAAAACAATTTTAAGGATATCCATCTTCTTGCCTCTCCATTTGCTATGGGCTTTATTATGGGACTCCAGGACATTCATAGGAAATGAAGAATGGGGGGAGCAAGGTGGATGAAGTGGGTGTGGGAGTGTGTGTGTGTGTGTGTGTGTGTGAGAGAGAGAGAGAGAGAGAGAGAACATAATTTTGGGTGGTGATCCAGAGGGATAGAGAGAATGAGAAGAGAGAAGGGGCTGGGAGGTTGTGTAGTGGGAACAGAAAAAGAAAAGGTTTGTCTTGGGTGAAATGGGTTTCTGTTGTGCTGAAAAGTTCAAAGGAGTTGTGTAGCATGCTGCGTTCAGCCCTGACCTCTGCCTTGTACACATTTGTTTGGGTAGGTTGTGTGATCTTTGTGACTTGACTCCTTTGGAAGCTATGTTGTCATGGTGCCATGGCAGTTTCTCAAGTTGCCCAGTGTGCCCATGGGACCCAGAAAGGTTCTGCACCCTTGGTCTAAAACTTGACTGTTTAGTTTGGCTGCCTGAAAATAATTGCTAGGATGGTTCCTTGAGAATCCTTAGTTCAGGTTAAATTTCAGCAGTACATTGCTTATTGACTTACTGCTTATAACCATCTGCCTAACCTTCAAGTGTTATTCATTCAAGGCATAAAAGAGCAGTGTTGTGCAAATCAATAGTCCTTGCTATGTGCTTTTTGAACCAAGTGGCCATCATGGCTATACATCTGTTAACTTGGCTTTATTTGTAATACTCATTTGACATTGTGCAGGCATGTAGTGCACAAACACAACTATTCAAAGAGAAATTTCACTAGAGTTGGATGTGATTGGTAGTTTCCTATCCTTTGATCTTGTGAAGACCTACCCTTCCATCTCTTGTTGGGTTGTGCAACATAATAAGCAGGCATACTTTTGGTGATACACTCAAATGAGAGAAAGCTTGAACCTTCAGTCTTTAGACCAGAATAGTAAGTTATTAATAGTAATTTAGCAAAGGCTAAACCAGCTGATAAAGGCAATCTTAACAATTTGCCACTAGGGTTGCTTTGCAGAAGATTGCTGTAATGGTTTCGTGAGAAAGCTTAGTTCCTAGGTTCAGTTAAGGCTGTGCACTGCTCATGCACTGCAGTTCTCATTCCGTACTGTATGTTGCTTATTGAATATAACCAACTACCTAATCAAACACTGCATTTCCTGAGTGTGCACTTCAAGAACATAAACCTAGTGCCCTTAATGTGACATCAGTATTTCAAGAATTCTTTAGTGAGCAATAGGTAATTTTTGCTACATGTGTATCACTGTAGACTAGTAGAATATATGTGACCAGTAGAAAATTCTGAGAGTTCTGAGGTCCATGGGTTGGAATTAGGGATGTGAAAACATCCTCCATCAAGTGCTATTATATATACTATCATTTCCAGGAAGTAAGTACAGAGAGTGAAAGAACAGCATTGCAAAGAAGAGAATATGGGTATACTTCTCCTTTCTCACATGCTACCTATTCTAGATTGGGGTAGGAATTTGTAGTAATCAGCACAGTTTTATCTGTGCTTGCAGAATATAAGAAACACTTTCATATTTAATCTAAACTCAGACATGGAAATAGGCAGAATAAAACATAAACTGCATTCCAGGCTCTTGACAAGGGTGGCACTTGAACCCAGTGCAGCTCCTCAAAGGTTGAGGAAGTTTTGCTTGGTACTTCCATCTGAAGCTGTTTCTGAAGTTGGCCCACATAGCTTGTGTGCACTTTCCCATGTTATTGAGGGGATGATAATTAACTTGTCCTGAATGCATTACCTGCCTGGTAGAAACTCTTGATTGTAGTGATGGCTCTGGGTAGCTCTCCATTTTAACTAGGAATTTAAGTTTGTTGGCTCCATTTGCCAGAAGTCAGCAACAAGTCCCATATTGTAGTGCATTGGGAGTAAACATTTGGCTGTATAGAAGCTAGAATGACCTCCTGGATCAATTGGATGCATAGTTCTGCTCTGTAGGTGTTCTGTAGTGACCTGACTTGGTCTCAAATGGTAATATTTTCTGGGAAGTAGAAGGGAGTCAACATGGTGCCCTGCAGATTTTGTTGACCGTGCTGGTCAGTGGTGATAATTATTGCCACCAGGATGAGCAAGGCTGCTGTTGCGGTTAGAGTGTTGGTCTGAGACTGGGAAGACCCAAGTTCAGATCCCCAGTTGGCCATTTAGCTTGTTATGTGTCCTTGGGAATGTTATCCAGCCTGATCTACCTCACCAAATTGGTAGGAGAGTTGCACATGCCTGTTTGAACTTCATCTGTGAAGGGCGGCATCAAAGCTCATCACAGTGTAATGAACATCTCCTCCTATCTGTGTTAAAGGAGTGTCTTTGGGCTGCAGTAAATGTGATGGTTTATGGGAGCAAATTGATGCTTGTATAGTTCATCCTTCCATTGTAGAACATCATATACAATGTAGGTTTTTTATTTATTTTTATTTTTTGATTCATATCCTGCCTTTTTCCTACAAAGGGCTCAAGGCAGCTTACATCATTCTCCTCCACCATACACATATGTAGTACAGCAGGGTGGGTCGGTCATGGATGCAAGTGTTATGTTTGACATGACAGGTGGTGCTAGCGGTTGGTGGATGCTTGCAAGTAGGTCTTTGACAAAAGTAAGGGTGAACTGATTAAAAACAAAAACAGAAAAAGGGAAGTGTTACAAGGTGAGAGGGTAGTTTCATTCTGACTGTTAATTTGAAAGCAGGGGTGGGCAGCATGTAGGTAGAGATCCACTGGGTGATTTGTAGTAGATAAAGGGTTTCTGATGCCCAGTTGTTGAACAGTAGCAACTGTAAATTGCAGGGAGGATAACCAGAAATGGATTTTTATGTGGAATGGTCTCCTCCTTTGGGTTCTAAATCCCCGGAGTATGGAAATTTTAAATCCTTTGCATTGGACTCCATTTGTTGGATCCTAGCAGGAGAAGACAAAAGTGTAACTTGCAAACCTGAAATTTGCCCATCTCTGCTTTTAAAGTAGCACTTCATGTGGTTTCATAGAAATGGGGTTACAGAAATGGTATGCACTTCATAGAGAAAGCATTTTGTGTGAGTTTTTTCCTCTCTGTTTAATCCCATAGTAGGGGATTGCAGGTGAGGAATGCATTGTTAGAAAAAGAAAGTATGGCACAATTTTAGGGATGTCTCCTCATAAAGCTTGCATATAAAACAAGGAGTGTTTTGCAAGATCATAAAAAGTAAACACATTTTTTGCATTCAGGAGTTATTATAATAACTGCCTTAATCACTGGCTGGTTATTTGTATCAAGCTGTTGGATAAAACTACGGAATCGGTGATGCATGGTGGAAATTTGTTTTTCCTAAGTGCTTTATTTTTCCAAGGAAAATATTTCATAACTTAATTAACAAAAATGAATGTATGTCAATTGCAAATACAATATTAGGAAAGCCTGGAAGTTTCAACGTTGTAATGTTTATTCAGGTGATTATTCTGAGCAGGAATGTGAGAGAACACATGAATGTCCTTGTATAGATATGTCCCAATGAAATGGAACTAATAAATAGCGACAGCGATGCTAAAGGTTCTCCAGTAACCTTACCAGAAGAGAGTTAACCTCTGTTCAGCTAGATGAATGATTGTAATCCTATCATGTACACTTCTTCGAGTTGTGAAAATTAATTAGTGTGTCAACAGTTTTCAGTGCCTTTGTTTTTTTCCTTAAGTTTTTCATATGCTGTCATTTCCCTTGTGACATTGATAGCTTTTAATGTAACTGGTTTCTAATACAGTGCCAATAAGATATGCTTGCACACCAGGTATTTTCAGAAAAGTCATTGTGTGAGCATATGCTACTGGGATTGCACTAGGGGTTGCATATGGTACTGCTTCATCAATGGTGTAAGTGGGGCAGCAGTATGGGTTACTGCTTGAAGTCTTTATTTTTTGCAAGTATTACAATAAAAATTATAACAGCTTTACATTCACATTAAGTGCCCTTTAATTTCCCCCCTTGAATACTTGTGGTATTGGGACAAAAAAAAAAAAATAACATGAAGTAATCCCTTTAGTTTTCTTCATTTTACTTACGTTGTTCCTTTAGGTCTGTGGCTTCCTTCAGCTGGGGCAAGTATAGCCAGTGCACCACAAGTTGCCCGCTATTAGTCTAGGGCATCAGGAGAGTTTCTGGTGAAAGTGACCATATGCAAATAAACTTTATTTTCAAACTGCCTTTAAGAGTAGAACTCTTCATCTTTTATTGATAGCATTTTTTACTGATGGACCTTTAGGGGTGTTCCGAGTCATGCTCAGTTTCTCAATATGTGAGTAGAGACAGCAATAATATTTGAAGGCAGTGTGCATGCTTAATAGTTTTTGCTTTGTACTATAGAGTACCATGTTTCTGTCCTTGTTCTATCTGGATGCTGTAGCAGTCAATGAATGTTGTCTGCTACTTTCAGTGGAACAGTGTGTGCATCACTTGACCTATATTTCTTATTTTAAAATGTTTTGAGGCTTGTATTTATGGAACTCATTGCCATAGTTTTCAAATTCCCAATTAGACCTCAGAAACACTGTCTCAGCTATAAAATATTTAACATAGGCCATCAAAATAAACTGGCTGTCCCTTAAAAAAACAGAGCATCTAGGTTTCTGTGATGTTACGACTCAAAACAATCTTTCACAAGGAAGAGAAATTAAATCAATTCCACAGCTATTTTGTGATTGCCTTTTTAAAAGAAGGCATTTATATATTTATATATTTACCTCCAGCTATCTGTTTTGTAGGATGGTTTCAAAGAAAGAGAATATGCAAGCCAATGCAGGTTTAGACAGAAAGAAGTCTTACAACTCTCCCATTGCCTCAGCTGATGCTGAAGTTGGGTTTTTTGGGAGTAACTAAGGGTGCAATCCTGTGGTGGTTTAAGCAGAAAAAAATGCAACTCCCAGCATGCCTCTGCTAGCTGGGGCATGCTGGGACATGTAGTACATCTTTCCTGTCTAAATTTGCATAGGATTGTACCTTAAATACATATAAAACCAAACTATTAGAATAAACAAGACCTGTAATAGCAAAAGAGAGCCACAACTGCTATTTGCTTTATGCAAAGAAAAGGAAGTTTTGCATTCTCACCAAAGAAACAAAAAAGTCTTGTCATTCTGTTTTTAATTCATCATTTAATGTAGACTTCCATAATGGATGGATGACTAGAAATAAAAACAAATCAGGGTAAGTTGTAAGCAGGATACTATTTGCATAGGAATTTCAAAGCTCCAGGAACTTTGGGCAGTTCAAGATACAGCTAGTGAAGGGTCACAGTGTTCACACTGATGTATTAATAACATTGTTTAATCTTACACATCCCCTCTGCATAGCTAGCCAATGGGTAGCTCATGAAACTTGTGATTTTTCTTTCCAGCCCAGTAAGTTGTGGGATGCAGCCAAGTGTGAGGCTTAGAAATCCCTGTGATTAAAGCCTTATTATTAGCTCGGAAATCTTGGCTCTCGTCAAGGTGTGTTACATACTGAAGCTTATGCCGATATCTGCCTGGCTTCATACTTAAGTGTATTTTGATTGTTACCAGGCAAAGATGGGAATTTCCCTCTTCTGCATCTCAGGAGATAGTGAAACTTCTGTATTCATCAGGAGATTTGAAGTGTATGTGATAGAATGAACAGCTGCCAGAGATTTATTATAAAAAGTGGGAACCTAGGAAGCTGATGTATACTGGGTCAGATTAATCATGTATCTAGCACAATACTGATTGTCTTGACTGTCCAGATATGTTCAGGCATTCCTATATCTGCTACCTCCTGGAGGCAACCACATAGTCTACCATTATGATATGGTCCTTTATTCAGCCCACCTGTTTCTCTGCATAACAGCTTTTCCTATCCTGGCTTCCTCCAGATATGTTGGAGGGCAACTGCCAGCATGGCCAGTGCATGATGGGAGTTGGCCTTAACACATCTGGTGCTTGCTGAAGATATCATTTGCTGACCAGCAATGGTTTTAATGTTATTTTGCTTCTAATGGACTGTTTTATTCTTTTATCAGTTTTCAAAAGCTGTAAAGTAAATCAAATGAATGCATGAGTAAATAGGAAAACTAATTTCCAGTATGTTCCTTTATATTGTTCATTTCTACAATGTGTGCATATGGAAGCTTCTCAACTGTGCCTGTTTGCATTCTGTTTTAGATGCTTTCTAGATTTAGGTGCTGTATATAACAGGGATGCAGAATCTCACACCTGGAAGCTAAATATGGCCCTCCTAGGGTCTCAATCCAGCCACGCCCCTGGCATCCAGCCCAGCTACCTTTCTCCCAACCACCAAACATTTGGTGGTTTGCTGGATTTGACAGTAAGAACTCTGAGATAAAATATCCTTGTATTTTGGACCCCATAACCTTTGCCTGTACCCCGTTTGCCTTCAGCTCCTCCCACCCCTGGGTAGTTCCCCTGAGAGCTTCTCCCCAAGGAATTCAGTGCTTAGGGTGGAAGAGGTTCACTAGCTCTGATCTATAATTCACATTCCAGCTTTAAACTATCTTTATAACCCTGACTCAAATACAGTGTTAAATATGACTTCCCAGTTATGCCTCCACCTTGCAAACTTTTCTTACATATTTATTTTTGTGTGTGTGAAAGTGAAGGATGGCTTGCAATGAAGGGAACATAGTATCTAGTTTGGATTCCATAAGCAACATTCCTGTATAGTGTGATAGGAGTGACAGGCTGCTTTCCTTCCATGTAAGCTGGAAATAATTAGTCATGACAAACTGCAGTGCATGTGAGCCAGAATTTAATCCCAGTGGAGATGCCAAAAACAGTCTAAGATGGGAATGCTGTCATGGAAGGAAGCTGATTCTTTTCTCAACAGTAACATCCAATTTGGAAGGAGCTGGGTCACATAGTTCAATCATACAAACCTCATTTTTTTCATTCAAAATAGTACTGGAATACAGATTCCCTCTCTCTTCCAGTTGCTTTTGCTTTATTCTTTTAAACAGAATGAAAAATTGGGCCACCTGCTACTATTTTACAAAGTTTTAACTTAGAACAGATGGTGAAGCAACAAGACAAGACCCTGAGTATGGAACTGGATAAGTCTTCAAACACATGGTGACTTAAAAGGGAAATTGAGAATCAGTTGTTCCCTCTCTATCTTCTGGATGAGAAATATAGTGATGATGAGCTCCAAATGGCAGTAAAATTGCTTTTATGCTAGGCAAAAGAGAGGTGAGGGGGAAGGCTCATCCTTACTGTAAAAATGGAGCCCTGGAATGGGTGGTTGGCTGGGCAGAGTGTGGTGGTGTATTGACTGTGTTTATGAATAGGTTGTCCACACTTTTGGTGGTAGTTTAGGTCAGCTTTCCCGGTATGTTGAATTACAAATACCGTTATCCTTAGTCATTGGTCTTGGTAACTGCAGCTGATAGGATTTGTTGTCCAAAACATTCAGAAGCTACAAAGTTTGAGAACACTGCCCTAATACCTTGTTTATAATATTGACATTTTTCTGGAAGGCTATCGGAGTAAAAGGCTTGGAAACAGCCAGGGGCTAAAAGTTTCTGATGGTAATGTATGAGCTACTGAACTAATGAACCTGAGGGTCATGGCCCATGAATCTCTGTTATAATGGACTTAAATAGGAGTTGCCCTCATGTGAATATTCAAAGTATGAGATCACAGGATATATGCATGTATTCAGCTTACAACTCAGTTACAAAGATAGTAAGCCACCAGTAGGGTAACTTAAACTGGGTGATCTAAAACCTTGGGAAACCACTGTGCCAGAAGATAGACCATTAGGTTTTAGCACCACCTATTTGTGCCTTGGAAGCTCTGCTTTTGTAATGCCTAATTGCAGCTGTACAGCTAGGCAATGTTAGACCCTTGCGGGTCCCTTGAGATGGCTGTGTGTATCAATTCATTTGAGAAGCACAGAAATGGCATTTCTCGTCCCTGCTTCCACTCTATATTTTGCAACATAGTCCTGGTATGTTCGTATAACAATAATACAGTTTGCCCCCTCTGATTAAAAAAAAACCAAACCATTTACACCATTGTCTAATTGACCTAAACAAGCTCAGCTGTGTGGAATCAGGAAGGTTTATATCCACTCCAGAAAATCTCTGGTCCAACCTTGTTGTCTCTCTTATGCTACCAAAGAACTGCCCTTGAGTCAAACCTCTAAGTATGATAGCAGGACTTAATGTACACAAACCTGACCTGTAATGCTCCCAAGGTCTGCTTGGCAGAGTGCCCCTTTTCTCATGCTTCTCTCTTAATGCTTGCGCCTTTTGTTAGTGCTAAACTCATGTTTCTAGATAAGACCTTTCCAAGCTTATGCCAGCTTGTTTTCTGAAAGCAAGGTTTGACTCCCTGTGAGTCACTCACGGCTATGTTCAGGTAACCTCTCTTCCAGTTGTGTTGGGCAACCATCTTGGGCCTTAGCAATACTCAAGAGACTTCTATTCCAGGTGCATAAATTCAATAGTGGGGCTGTGGGCCTTTGTATGTGATCCCCTCAGAGAGGGAAAGGGCTGAATGTAGATGGTTCCAGTTTCAGTCCCTGGGATCCCCAGGCAGGGCAATACAAAGTCCTGGCTGTAACCTTGGACAGCTGTTGCCAGTTGGTTTGCACAATCTATTTAAGTTTGTGTAATCAGTTTTAGCTGCATCACTCATATGGGGTTGCTGCGCCTGGGCAGTGCCTAGGCCGGAAAGATTGCAAGCTAACGGTTTTGGCGGGAAAACTCCGCTCCCCTCAGCAGTATATATAGAGCGGAGTGTCTGCCATTTTCTCCAGTCTTTTGTGACCGCCGTTCGCTGTGCCTCGTGCCTGTTCGTCTCTTGCTCGACTCAGTATTTGCTCTTTTATTCTTATTGCTCTTCGTTCCTATTACCAAGTTATTATTCCCTTGTTATACTTCTCTCTCTCTTTCTTTGTGCTTACCTAAAAAAAAATATTGTCAAAAATATTATCTTTCCCCTTTTCCTATATTCTGTTCCTTCCCTTTCTACGATGGCGCAGCAGGCGGCCTTTCGCAGATGTGCAGAATGTGGGTCCAAAATGTCTCTGGCGGACCCTCATGACTTGTGCCTCCTTTGCCTTGGTGAGGGGCACAGGACGGATAAATGCCGCCATTGCCTTGCTTTTACTAAGCAAGCGCAAAAAACTAGAATTGCTTGCGAAAGCTCCTATGGGACCAAGCGCTGATGCAATCGGATCAGCTTCTGGCAAAGCCCGGGCCGGCGCATGCTCCATCCACCAAGCGCAAGGCCATTGCTTCGACTGCATTGTGCCTGGCCTCTGCCTTGGGCATGCCCGGACAACGCCTTTCGTCCACACCGCCCATGCTGCAGCCATCAGATGATGGAAATTCCCCTTCCGGGGCTCAACAATCTCTCTCTCCCCCACATAAACAATGGGAGAAGAGGAAGCACGGAGGGTTGGATCACTCTTCTGCCCATAAAAAGGCGAAGAAAGACAAAGCAGCCAAACCGTCCCATAAGAAGAGGCATAGGGATTTGGGCTTGACAGCACCATCGATCCCGACGGCAGCTTTGGTACCAACACCATCGGTACCGATGCTTCAGGCAGTGATGCAAGTTACCTCACTGGGGTCTCCGATGCAACCTGCCCCTCAACAGGGTCTACCTATTGAGTTGCCCGAGGAACCGCATCGTGAGTCTATCTCTGACGGGGAGATTCAAGACTCCCCTCCCAGGGCTTGGTCTCTGACCCCGATGCTTCTGGCGGGAGTTTGGGATCCAGGTCCAGTCTTTCCACTGCCACCTTGGTCCCGGATGGACGAAAGGCGAGAAGAAGGATGATTTCAGCCCTACTATAGTTATCCATCGGGCTGGGGAGATTGCCACTCCTTTGGATTTCGTCCTCAACCATGGGACCGTTCCTCGCCGTCCGCTCAGGAGGATATGCCATCCACTTCTAGACGCGTGGAACCTGAACGCTCCTCTTCACCAGGGACTTCCTCGTCGGAACCGTATCACCTTGGGCCCGACTCCAATGCAGACTCCACTTCCCCTGATGTTCTCATAACATCTCAGGGCCCATCGTCACCGGTAGAGCCCCACATCTCGTTCGGAGAGCTCATGTCTAGACTTGTTCGGTCGCTCGAGATCGAGGCGCAACACCAGCCAGATCCAAGCACCGACAAGTTCTATGACATTGTCAGGGGAGAGCAATCACCTGCAATTGTCCTGCCGCTAATCACAACTTTGCGGCAGGCGATGACTCAACCTTGGGACTTGCCTTCGCAGACTCAGCCCACAGTGAGAAGATACGAATCCATGTATTGGGTCTGTGAGAGTGATATATCCTTCTTGCTCCATCATCCCAAGCCAAATTCCGTGGTGGTCAAATCATCCCAAGGCAGGGAAGCCAGGGGACATACCACTCCCCAAGATAAGGAGGGCCACAAGATTGATACCTTGGCACGCAGGATCTACGTGGCTGCAGGACTTGGTCTTTGTATGTCTAATTATGAAGCCACCCTGGCCAGGTATCAGTTCTTCATTATGCCACGGCTGAATAACATTGTCGCCCCCCTGCCTGAACAACAACGGGATTTGGCTAGGACTTTCATCAAGGAGGGTATGCAGGTGGCTATACAGCAACTATCCACAGCCCGTCATCATGTGGATATGGATTCGAGGGCTCTTTTCGGGACCATCTCACTGCGAAGGCATGCCTGGTTGAGGAATTGCAACTTCCCCAACGAGATGAAATGACGAATAGAAGAAATGCCCTTTGATGGCTCCCGGCTTTTTCATTCACAGACGGACCATAAGCTGAAGTCCATCCATGAATCCCACATAACAGCAAGACGGATGGAATTGCCTGGACAACAAAAACGTAAGTGGACATGGTCACGTCCATCCTACTGCTACCAGCCTCTGCAGAGACAATATCAACAGCGGCCTCAACGTAGGAGACAACAACCACACCAGCATTTTTCACAGGCCCGTTGTCGTTTCTACATGGAATAGCGCCAACGCTGATGGGACGGGCAAACTTCTCCTCCACCTCCACACCCACCCTTCCCCTTCCCTTTTGGGGAACAGCTGCAAGGCTGACTCCCCATTTGGGAGTCCATCACATCTGATCAGTGGGTTTTCTCCATCATCCAGCTCGGATACAGAATAGAATTCGATACCTTTCCTTTGTCGAGCCCGATTTGATTTACACCGCACTCCCCGGTGTTAGTAGACGAAATACACCAACTGCTTCTTAAGGGCGCAATTCAACAACTCTCTAGCTCTGATGGGCTCCACAGATTCTATTCTAGATATTTTACAGTCCCTAAACTGTCCCTAAACTGGTGGTCTTTGTCCGATCTTGGACCTCCGAAATATCAACAGATTTATCAAACCAAAGAAGTTTCGGATGACTATCCTTCAAAATATCCTTCTGCTGCTGAGGAGAGAGGATTGGTTCACCTCACTGGATCTGAAAGATGCCTACTTCCATATTTTGATCCATCCAAGCCATAGGCGTCTTTTGCGTTTCACCGTCGGGACCGACATATACTAATTTAATGTCCTCCCGTTTGGATTGGCCACGGCCCCAAGGGTCTTCACGAAATGTATGGCACCGGTGTGTGTACATTTACGGCTTCAAGGCATCCAAGTGTATCCTTACCTGGATGACTGGCTTATAGTTTCACAGACCCGCGAGAGTCTCCTGTCAGCTGTTGAGGTGACTTGTGCACTGTTGGACAGTCTAGGACTTTGTATTAATCATCCCTTGTCCCTACGCAGGTGATAGATTTCATCAGAGCTCGCCTCGATTTCACGGTTGTGAGGGCTTTCCTCCCCCCGGCTCTTCAGGACAGCCTCTGTTCCTGTATCTCTCGGATTCGACAGAACAACGTCGTCCTAGCGTTCTCAATTCAGAGACTTTTGGGTCACATGGCTGCCACCGTCACCATTGTCCCACACGCCAGGTTGAAGCTCCGTCCTCTCCAACTCTGGTTCAACAAGAACTTTCGTCCACAACGAGATTTGCCTGACAAACCACTTCGAATGTCCCACTGTCATACGGACATTGACTTGGTGGACTACCCCAACCAGCTTGAATGTGGGTACCCCGTTCATAGCCCCTCACCCAACGCTGACTCTATATACTGATGCTTCGCTGATCAGGTGGGGCGCGGTATGCGCAGGACTTCATTCCCAGGGCATGTGGAACTGACAGGAAGCATCCAGTCACATCAATTACCTCGAGCTCCTAGCCATCTTCAAGGCTCTTCGGTCCTTCAAGGAGACTGTCTGTCAGCAAGTGATACAGATTACATCCGACAGTGTAGTGGCGGTCTTCTATATCAACAATCAGGGTGGAACAAAGTCCATTGCCCTAGCTCACCTGTCCATGGACATTTGGGAATGGTGCATCCCGAGAGGCATAACCCTCCTAGCGGTCCATCTTGCCGGGACCGACAACGAGGAAGCCGACACTCTGAGCAGACACATGTCGTTCATCCACAAATGGGAGTTAAATCACCAAGTCTGCACACAGCTATTGCAACTTTGGGGACATTCAGACATCGACCTATTTGCTACCCACAAGAACAGGGTGTGCAAAAGATTCTGCTCCAGAGCGGGAATAGGACCGGAATCAATGGGAGATGCCCTTATGATTCCCTGGACAAACTTCAGGATTTACGCGTTCCCACCTATTCCTCTACTGACAAAAGTCATATCGAAGATCGTGCACTACGATGCCACAGGAATACTGATAACACCTTGGGGGCCTCGTCAAGCATGGTTTTCCACCCTCCTTCGGATCTTGAACGGCACCTTCCTTTGTCTTCCGCCCAGACAAGATCTGCTAACTCAACAAAAAGGTGCTGTCCGTCACTCGGACTTGCCCTCATTGAACCTCACAGCATGGCGAATTCATTGACTACTGACACTGCTTCAGGACCAAGATCTACCAGGTCGCTCAGTACTTCAACTCATGACCGTTCGGACCTCATCACTGCCTTGGTACCGTTAGGTGTACCATCGGGACCGAGCTCTTTAGACCCAGACGTTCTAAGGATTCTCAAGTCTGCGCTAAGACCATCAACTCGGAAGTCTTACGCAGCGAAGTGGCGCCGCTTCTCATCTTTCGCGGAGTCACGTTCGTTCAATCCATTAGCAGCTTCGGTGGAGAATATTCTTCAGTTTCTGCTGCAGCTACATTGTTCGGGACTTAAACCTTTGTCAATTAAAGTCTATGCAGCTGCTGTATCACATTATCGTGGTACAATACAGGGATTGTCGGTGTTTTCACAACCACTTATAAGAAATTTCTGAAAGGACTTCAGAAACTTCATCCTTGTATTCGGCCTGTTATGCCCACATGGAGTCTTTCAGTCGTCCTTCAAGCACTTACAAGACCACCATTCGAACCCCTAGCGACTGTTGATACACTTCTCGTATCATGGAAGACAGGTTTTCTTGTTGCAGTTACATCAGCTCATAGAGCCAGTGAACTTTGTGCTCTTTGAATAGATCCACCCTATCTTAACTTTCATAAGGAGAAGGTGGTTGTGAGAATGGATCCTTCCTTTTTACCTAAAGTTTCCACGCCATTCCATCTGAATCAAGAGATCGTGTTACCTGCCTTCTTTCCGTCACTGTTGAACCCAATCGAAAGGTCCTTTCATACTTTGGATATATGACGCTGCTTGGCCTTTTACAGATCACGCACAGAATCCCTTAGACATTCTAATAGACTATTTGTAAAGTACTCTCAACAAGACCAAGGATTGCCTGTTTCATCTCAGAGACTATCGAAATGGATTGTTCAGACCATCTTGGTAGCATACCAGCTTGCAAAGCTGGACTTACCTGTTGTTCCGAAGGGTCATTCCACTAGAGCGGTAGCGGCTTCCTCCGCATTTGCCACAGGTATTCCGATCCAAGAGGTCTGCAAAGCCGCGACTTGGGCCATTCTGTGTACTTTCGCAAAGCACTACCGCCTTGATGTGCGTGCCAGGAAAGACTGTTCTTTCGGGAGGGCTGTTCTCTCTGCCGTTCTTCAATGACAACACCGCCCTCCACCATCTATGGTAAGCTTGTTCACTCATATGTGTGATGCACAGAGGCCACGACGAAGAAAAGCAGGTTGCTTACCTGTAACTGATGTTCTTCGAGTGGCCGTCTGTGTATTCACACAACCCACCCGCTGGCCCCGCTCGGTGTCTGTGAGTGGTTTCTTCATCGGGACCGTATGATACTGCTTCGGTACCCGTTAAGTTGTTACATCGTCGGTACCGTATGCTATTGCCACGGTACCTAACAAGTTGTTATGCCATCCTCTTCCGTAAGGTGGCGAACGTTCGGTCTCCAAACATTGGAGAAAATGGTGGACACTCCGCTCTATATATACTGCTGAGGGGGAGGGGAGTGGGGTTTTCCCGCCAAAACTGTTAGCTTGCATTCTTTCCGGCCTAGGCACCGCGCAGGCGCAGCGACCCCATATGTGTGAATGCACAGATGGCCACTCGAAGACCATCAGTTACAGGTAAGCAACCTGCTTTTCCCTGTTGGTTCTTGTGTTGTCTGAATGTGGAAAAAGTACTTATTGGCATGGTTAGCAAATCAATCATCACAAGCAGGCCATGGGTTTTAAACAGTTTGTTAATCATACCACTATCTCACATTTGCCAGGTTTTGCTGAGACAAGGAGCTGTGAGTGGGGATTGGGTTATGAAATTAATGCCTGTGGGCAGCCAGCACATGCTTATTCAAGCCACCATGGTGCAGATTGATTGTGCAAACCCAGCCAGTATTGGCAAGAGTGGGCTAGGTGGATGAGTGGTATTCTCCAATATACCTTTCCCATATGTCTATGCAGAGAGCGCCATGCAACACATTGAGAGAAAGTGCCAGGAGATTTAAGAATAGTTGGCTGTAATCTCAGTGGTTCAGCCACCTTGTGGCCCAGCTAAGGTTTAAGGGCATTTTACTGCGACTTTGTCAAGTCTCAGGTCAGGAGCATCCTGCACCTCGTTAGTTTTCTAGCTTCTCATCCATGTTTTTTTAAAAATTAATTTAGGGTTTCTGGGGAGGGAAAGCTTGATTTTTTGCTTTGAGTTTTGTGTTTTGCAATGCCTTCCATGCTGTGCTAGGCTAAGGGGTTCCTAAAAGTGCTCAGCCTGCTGTTTGTCCTCACCATGGGTAGCACTCCTTTGTATGAGGAAGAACCCCACTGTGCACACAGTAGTTCTTTAAACTAGGGTGATTACCCTGTTGTGAATTCATGACCAGAAGCATGCAAGTCATTGCTCTCTATGCATTTCTGAGTGTCGGTGACCAAAGAGGAAGTGAAGCTTTTTCTTTTTCCTTCCTCTGAAACATTTGCACTGACTTCCTTTTCTTTCTCTCTTCTTCTTGATTATTACTCTGAATCCGGGTTTCCCCCTTGTGTTTAAGCCTTCAAATACTGCTCCTGTATTACAACTAGTAGGGAGAATAGCATGGTATGGCAGACCAGAAATCCCTCTTTCTATCTTCTCTTGGTTTTATTGCTACTAGTAGGGAATAGTTTATGGCAGTGGGTCCCAAACTTTTTCAGTCATGAAACTTTTCTGAAGACATTGTTTTTTTTCTTGTGGAACCTTAACTCTATCCCTGATTTGTACTAAGTTTGTGAACCCACAACATTCTTCCTTCTTTCATCTGCTCCTGTTGCCTGAGTGCTTTGCATAATGTAGTGGATTTGGAAATAAAGAGAAGCCATTTTAAATATAAGGAATGAATAAAGCGATTATATGGTAATATCCCAAATGAATTCTTTTTATTATTCCCAACACTATGCAGTAGAATCCGAGGAACCAAATGATGCATTTCATTGTTTGTTGCTTGGATGCCAGCTGACAATAGAATAGTTGGCCTTGTGTGGTTCAATTTAAAATATCTTTTAAATTGATTTTTGAGATTTTTTGTGGAACCCCTGTAAAGCTTTTTAATTTAATTTAATATTTAATAAAACATTTTTATCCTGTCTTTCACTAAACATCTCAAGACAGCTTTTGCAGAATCCTAGGATTCTGCAGAACATAGTTTGGGAACCACTGATCTATAGAACAGTATTAAGACCAGTGTGCTAACCATTTTTTCCTCTAAACTTCGGTATTTAAAAAAAGGTTATTTAGGGTGTGATTATGTGGCTGCCAGATGCTGACTGGGCAACTGTGAAAAAGTTGATGTGCCAGCTTCATACTCAGAAAAGTACTTCAGCGTTGGGTCTGTGCCTTCCAACTTCAGACCATCCTTCCTCCACCCCATCATTCCATCCCATCCTTCCTCGTAGCCAGCTTAGTTCTTTCTGCAGCAGCAGCAGTTCTGAAGGCAGAGGGCTTACTCCTGAATTGGGGGAGGCATTATATGGAGCATTCATAAGCCAGAGACATAATCCTGTGAGGAAACCTAGTGGGGCCTCAGCATCCTCTAATTGTGAAACAGATAAAACATTCAGAGAGCTGAAATTAGCTGTCAAACTGGTTTAGGGAGTAAGGGAAGTATGGAGGCAGTACTGCCTCTGCATCTGCCTGTCCTTCATAGGATGTTGGTAATCTTCCATTTTTGGAGATTATGGGCTGCCACATTGGATTGCACGACTGTTTAATTCTTTTAAATCTTCCAAATAGTGGAAGTCCTCTGGATGGTGTATATGATACATTAAAATAGACAATACCAACATTAAAACAAAACCAAAATAAAAACAGTGCTAGATAAAACCAAGATGAAAACAGCAAAGAAGGAAATCACTGCAATTTCACAAAACTAAATTAAATTAAATTTAATTTAATTAACAATGATTAATATTAAGTAACTAAAATATATAATGAGATATGCTTTATTAAATTTAATATTAAATATTAGTTACTGTTATTAATTAATTATTAAAATTATTCTTCAGCTTAAAATCTACCATGTGCAGACCATGCCTCCACCAAATATCCTAGTATTCTTATGTCATACAAGTATATGGATATGTGTTTATGTCCATGTGTGATTGAAGACAGAGGTAGGAGTTTTGATAACAGGATATCACTGGAAATGGCATTTGTATCCTAAAAAAAACAGCACAATGTCCATGACTTAGTAGCACTTGCTTTTCAGCCACACCTTCTCAGGTACAAGCTCTGGCAATTTAGATAGGTTTCTGCCTGCCTGAAACTTCAGAGAGCCTCTGTCACTCAGGGATAGGCAGCGTGATGCATGGCAGAGGTTTTAAACTACATTTCCCACAACCCCTGTCCCTTCCAGATCTTCTGGGTGTTGCAGTGCAAAGCATCTGGAGGAGACCAGCTTGTTTATTCTTATTAGTGTGGAAAGAACTGAGCAAGGTGAATCACAGGGCCTAGCTGGTGGAAGGCTGCTTCATATACAAGCACTGTAATATTTACAGACTTACAGCATGGATCATCTGTGTCCAGCAGGATTGTGGAATGAAATGTGGCTTCATGAAGTGCAATGAGGATGGCATGTATAAACATGGTTGTGGTGATTCACTGTAGGTTGCTGTTTGTTATGCCAACCCTGTGATATGTGTAGTGCATGTATCAGTACTTGGCTTTGTTTGTTTATTTACAGTATTTGTTTATTGCTCCATAGCTAGACAAATTCTGAAGCAGTGAACAGTAAAAAGATGAAACAAAAAAATAACAAAGCATTACAAACAGGATAACATAACTGGCTGGTTAGTACGGAAGAACAAAGCCATCTTCATTGGTACCAAAAAACAATGCAATGGCTATGGTATTTCATGATGATCTTTAGAAACCACAATAAGCAATAGTTTATTCTGTATTTTTTTTCATACCATTGTAGCTTGTCGTGTTGACTGAACCTAGAATCATTGTTTCCACACTCTTGGTGTGCTACCACAGAATCCTCTGGAAAGAGTGGCAACCCCAGGAGTTGCTCTAACTACCCAGCCTCTATGTGTGGACCATTAAAGAAGTGGCAGGTGACATAAGCAAGGAACAATGCATCTTGGGATTGAATTTCAGGCACGCTGGCTGATAGGATATGTACCATCAGTAGGAGAACTGAGTGTGGAGAATAGAAACCATGATAACCGAAAAACCATTTGATCATCTGTCAGGTAGATCATGGTAAAAAAACCACAAACTATAGTTAGCACTTAGGGTTGCTTGTTGTGTTATGTGAATGCAGCCAGTGTTGCATCCTGCCTGACATAGAAGTGGAGCTACCACTCTGAAGTCTCTTCATGTGGTGCAATCCACTTAGACCATAAGTCCACGTGGAACCACCAGGAGAAAATCCTCTGATGACCCATTGATTTGGGCAAGTTGCTAAGGGAGAATGCTGTCTCTTAGGATCAAGGACTGGGACCCACCTGCTAATCAAAATCAGACATTAGCCCTGGTTATAAAGTCCTGTGAGACTCTCTCAACATTTGCAGAATTTATCTCCTTACCAGATAGTTACAGTCTGCCCTGTAGTTATCTCTAGTGAGAAGGAAAGGACTTATGCTTGAGAAAATTGTGTATTCTGGGATGACATGCAAGATCCTCTTGTCCCTTTAGTTGTTTTATTGGCATCTCTCTAGGTGCTGTGCAACACTTGTTCAAAAGTAGCCTTCCCTTCATCCATATGTAATTTTAGACTGGTAAAAATGAAGAGCTGTTGCTCAGTGGCAGAGCACATGCTTTGCATGTGGAAGGTCCCAGATTTAGTCATCAGCATCTCCAGGGAGAGTTTTCCCTAAGCTGTTTGAAGCCCAAGAGAGCTGCTCCCAGTCTGAGTAGACAATAATGAGCTTGAAAACATAAACCTTTAGGATACTTTAGGACAGAAAAAAGACCTACAATCACCTCTTGTTTAGATTTTAGTAATGAGTTCTATGATGAGTTGTCCTTTAAAAGTATTTGGAAAACTACAGTTTGTGCAAAATGGAACAGGTAGAATTTTGTCTGCAGCATCCTTTTTAATTCCCATTATTACTGGTCTTGAAATAATTTCAGTGGCTTCAAACAATTCAAAGTGCTGGTTCTGACTGAAAAACCTTTGAACGATTTGTGTCCAGAATATCTGAATTGCTAGCTACCTCCTACTCTATGAGCTTGTCCATAGTTTACAATCCTCATTGGAACCCCTGCTATATGCTAAGTTGGGCAGGTGTTTTAGACAGAGCCTTTTTGATGGCAGCACCCTAATTGTGGAACTCTATCTGAAGGGAATGAAATTGGTTTCCTAGTTTTGTTTAGATAGGCAGTAAAAACTCTCCTATTTCATTAAGCTTTTGCTGCTCTTTAAAGTATGTTGTAATTTTTATTGTAGGCTTTTTGCTCTTTGGGTTTTATGTGTTTTATGGAACATAACTCCCAGCATCTGCAGTTTTATAAATCAAATAAATAAATGTATTATTAATAATGTGGTATAAAGTGTTTTCTTATGTTCCTTCCTTTGTCTATTAACTTACAGCCATTCTGTAGGATTGGAACAGCACGCTCTCTCCCTTTCTCTCCCCCTCTCTCCCTCCCCCCACTTCCCCAGCCCCCCAGTTACAGTACTTCTAAACCTTTGTAGATGCAAGGGATGTCTGAACATGTCACCTGTCACAAGCTTCCTACATTCTTCTGTAGGCAGTTGTGGGAAGCTGGTTCTGAGCTTTATGTGGGGGACAGAGAGGTGAGTTCTGATGGAAAGCATACCTGGTGGTTTATTCATGCTACTACTGGCATTTTCTTTCTCCTCCATTAAATGTGGCCCTCCTGGGACCCTGCTGCTGCTGCTGATTGTATGTGGCTGCTAACTTTGCCATTGGTGACAGTAGCCATGGGAACGCAAGAAGGAAGATGTGAGTTTATAACTCCCAACTTGTTGCTAGGCAGATCTAACTCAGTGCAAGTATTGAGCAGTCTGGATTATAAGCTGCTTTCTTGTATTTTTACAGTAAAATCCTCAACACTTTGGGAAAGTGGTTACTGGCAAAATTGGAGGATGCATGTGCTGAATAGGGAAAAGTGTGATTTTGTAATTTGATCATACTAAGAATGGTAGAAATGGGGTTGAACAAAATGGTATTAAAACTAGTAACCCACAACACATTTGTTTTTACAGCTCTTGGATGCTTAGAGAGCCAGTGCAGTAGTATAGGGGGTAGAGAAGGCTCCCTCAACTGCTGCTCTCCAGGAGGCCATGAGAATGAACCTGATGCTAGGGATGATTCGAGCTGCATCTGGAAGGCACCAAGTTGGGAAGGCTAGATCTGTGTGTTGGTCTCGAACCAGGGAGACACAGGTTCAAATGCCTACTCGGCCATGTAGCAAATTAGGTGACTAGGTCACCTCTCAGGCTAGCCTGCCTCACAGAGTGGTAGGGAAAAACCAAGTAGGTTGCCTTGTGCACTATGAAAGAAGGGCAGTGGCTGCACACGTAATCAGTGTAACAAAGATTTAACTGCTTTCTTGTGAGACGGGAAATAAGAAAATAGGATTGCATAGAGCATCATAACCTCCCAGCCCCTAGAAATGCTGTTTTAATGATGTTTTGAGTGTGGCGCTATCAGATCTATACTTTTTAACTTTCAGAAGAGGTTTAAATAATTCAAAATAGTGCTGGAGAATCAACTCTGGCTTCTCAGTTGGCCTACTGTCAATTACAGCAGTGACTTCCAACATACTTTTAAGGGCTCTTGTACAGTGTGCAGTTTCTCCAGACTCATTACATGCAGATGTCACCATGCCCCAGTGAATCTTGCATGGCATTGTTTTTCATGATGGTGTCAGTGGATGAAACCTGTCTAGGAATTGAGTCTGATTTTGTTACGTCTGGGAGATGCATGGTTCTGAGCATCCCAGGGGAATCCTTGTTAAGAAGACTGTGTGTGTAGTTTGGGGATTTGGAATGTCTTTTTTCTTGTGGAATAGACATAGCAAGGTAACGTAGTCTGTGCTAGGAAGGGGCTAAGGAATAGCAGCATCATACCACTCCCCCCGCCTTTCATGGGATTGTGCACATGGGGGTGGGGGTGGGAATAGGAATGTCTGAATGGGACAGAACTCTTGTTTAGTGGATACCTCTAAAGTTATGTACTTAATCTAGAGTTCATTTGGGATGGATCTGGGAGCAAGAAAACATGAACATAGAAAAGGAAAGGACGTGAGTTTATTCAGTCCAATCTGCTTTCCCAAAGTGTAAAAGCCAGGCTGGCATTTTACTGGAGCATTGGTAAATACTGCATGTTAAGTATACTACAAAGAGCCCAGTGTCTCAAACAGAATTAACAAAACATGTGCAATGCTCCCCTAATGACCCTACTATTCATACCATGGTCAAAAAGTGTGCCAATGGAAAAAATGGTTCCATAAAATAGTCCTGATGGCTCCAGCAAATGTGCCAGGTGACATGCCAATTGAAAATTACTGAGAGCCTGCCCCCTCCTACTTAAGGATTGTTGTTCAGTTCACTGCATTTATAATGATTGTCAGTCCTGTATATGTGTGCTAGAAAGAAACATCATAACAACTGACCAGACAATGTGCAGGTGATGTGAAAGGGTCTTTTATTCCATGTTGGTCTGCCTACTGAAGATCCACCACTCTTTCTTTCAGAGTCTAAGGCAGCCACCTTCCATCTTGTGCCTTCTAGAAGTTTTAAACTATATCTTGCAGAATTCCTGACCATTGGGCATGCTGGCTGAGGTTGATGGCAATTGAAGTTCTCTGCATCTTGTGGGCACTAATTTGGAGAAGGTTGCACTGGGGCCTGGCGCAGATGTTACAGTACCTGTGCCATCCCCTCTTTTATGTTGTTCTCTATTCTTCCCTCTCAGTAGGTTTAATACCTTATTTTACAAGGTATACTCCAAAGCCGGCTTTTTGAAACCCAAATTCAGTACACATTCCGAAAATCACTTTTCCAGAGTAATTCCTAGTGGCAAGGAATTCTAGAAGTAGCATGACCCCAACTTGGATGTGTGAAAGTGCTTTCTGTTTTGCTGCACAACTGATTTTAGGTCAGGTGCTGGTCTGGGTGATATAAGTGGGTGTTCCCATGGCCTTGCCCACTTGCCCTCTCTTCATGCTGAGGGGAAATGTGGAGTTCTGCGCTACTGCCCCGCATAAGGAAGGGGACTTGGCCATTGTAGGGTGGAGCCAGTGGTGGGAGCGGTGGCCGCAGGAGCAGCATGAGGGAAGACTTAGCAAGTTTTGGGGGAGAGCAGCTGTACTTCTCAGCAGTGACCATATTTCCTACTTACACAGTTTCTGGCATTATTTCTGACCTGTGATAACAGCAGGAATCCCAGCCTGGGGTGGACTTAGGGGTCAGGCTCCATCCCTTGAGGAACTTTGGGGGGTTCTGTGAGCTGGACCAAGAGTCCCCAGCCCAACTCTCTTGCCACTTGGACATAGTGGCTCACACTGAGCTCATAATGGCTGCTTTCCCCCAAGTCTGCCCAGTCTTTCTTCACACCTCTTGCTGCCCCCAGTAGGGATGATCAGAAATGTGTGGAGGAAGTACTTGACCAAGCTGGTCTTAAGAGGAGCATCCATGCCTTTGGATTCTGGCCAAAATCATTTTCATGTTATGCTGTTTCCTGTCCCAGCAGTGGCTCCTCCCATCATTGGGCAGGTCTCTTTATCCATGCTGAAGAGAGGCACAAAACTCCAGTTTTTCCTCAGTATGAAGAAGATTGACAGGAACATGGGACAGAAGTCTTTTTGCCTGACTCTTTGAACTGCCTAAGATTTAATAGTCTGTGATCTGAGTAGAACTATGGCCCGTTGCCTGAGGGGAGGGGAGGGTTGCAGTTGGGGAATGTGAGGCTGGTGCGGGTGAGAGCGAAGATTTTTGCTGCTCTTCTTTTGATCCTTTACTTCCCCACAATCTTCTTCATCCCAGTTGCATAGCACTTGTGGGTATGTGTGCCCCAGAGGACAGAGGAAGCTCCCAGATTAGGAACAGGACAAAGAAACAGCAAAGCAAAGGAACTTTGGCCATCAGAAAGCTGCAAGAAACTTTTTAATAATGATAATGACAATAATAGGCCATATGGCTCTCTGGGAGGTTTACATTTCAAACAATAAAAACAAATATACATTTCCAAGTACACTGACATTCTAATACATATTTCAATAAATTCCAAAGACATTTCCAAAATAAATATACAACAATAAAACAAATCTAAAGATATCTACCATGCAACAATACAATAAAATCATAGATTAAAAATACTAAAGAATCCAAAAGAAATAACTACATCTAATACATTAATCCCAGAAACAATGTCCCGCTTAGACCACTGGCCCAAAGTGGCGCATGGTTGAATACCTTACTTCTCTAACAACTAGAGAAATTGCTGAGTAGCTTCTGCTTGTCTTAATCATTTAAAAAGGCTTACTTCTGAAATAAAAAATATGGATAACTTAGGGCTGTGATGTTCATAGGTGAACTGGAACATCTTGTCTGGTGTACCTGTGCTGGCTGGTGTCAGTTCTCCAGACTGTGCTTGGATCAGCATCGTTCCTGGAAAGCTGAAGCATGGACTCTATTAATGCATGCAGAGCATGTGCTGTGCCTTGAGATACAGCCTTTCCCCTGGCTGTTGCTTTTGATTTAGGCCCGTGAGCACAGGCAAATGTGTGGGTTGGTGGGCTGGGATGTTCAGGGACAGATGTCTCCAGCAAAATGCCATCTGACTAGATTACATGGACCACTGCTTCATCTGATTAGCTCTTGCTCAGTTGAATGCAAACTGTTCCTTTGCCCAGAGCAATGGCCCCAAAATAGCACTGGGGTGTGCTGTACTGTAGTGGTAGTGACCTGGAATAGAACCTAAAGTAATAGTTTTTGGGGGGCAGTATCCTATTCCTTGGGTGGCCATGATTCCTGTCCAACCATCTCAGGTACAAAAGATACACAAGCAACAGCAGCTGTGTTGGTCATAAGAAATACCCCAAAATCTATGTAGGATCACATATCTTTATTAAGCTACCTCCAAGATTACACACAGAGGCTTAACTTTTTTGATATGAATTGGCCTCATAGAGGTATTGCATCTCTGGGGAAAAAGGCTTGTAGTGATCAAGGGAACAGGTTCTGCTGCAAAGAGCTGTCAGCTGAAGGACCGAGGGAAAGAACAAGCCACAGTGAGCCTGTCTGTTGCTTATTTGTAGGGTGACTTAGTGCAATGGCAAACCCCCTGGCTTGGGGGTGGAGGGCTGTGGATGTGGTCAGTTGTAGCTTTCATTTCTATCTTGTGTGAATAACTTGATTTCAGGGCCCTTCAAAGGGCCAGTAATGCATGTATGTGCATGACATGCTGGTAAATGTGTCAGTTTGAAAGGTAAAGTGTGGTTTTGCGATTATTCAAAACTTGGGGGTGGAAGAGGTAGCTCATCTCTTGCATTTGATCTGGGTGGATTATTTTTAATATGTCCATATATGTAACCAGAAAATCAGATATCTTGAATGTGTGGAAGTGTTATCACAGAAAAGTGGGTTGTTTGGAGCTCATTTCCTAGGTCTTGATTTCCTAGGTCTACATTCACGACATAAAGCCATTATTTAGGGATGATTTAGCTCTGGTTTTCCTGCATCTGTGGAGGGTTAGACTAGATGGCCTCAAGGCATCCTTTGCTGCTGTGATTCTGTTTGTAAGGATTGCCATAGTTTGAAGATTAATAACACTCTGAAGTTGGACCCACAATTAACAGCACCTAGCTCTTGCGACAAAGGGCAACGTTAACACATGCAGTTGCATGCAATATGAATAAAAATGATTTATTTTTGAAATATATTTTAAAACTTGAAATGCCCTTCTTTTAAAGTTTCTTTAAAAAAACTGATTTAAAATCATACCTCGGTTTAGTGCAAGCAAATGTATTCCTCCAAATTATACTCAACCTGAATTTATGACTCCCTGTCCAATATACTGAGTTAAAGCTTGCCATGTAAAATAATGAACCAGGATTAAAATATGCAGCAGTTGAGGTCAAATCTTTATAAATAAGACCTGCTTGTTCTGGATTGTAGCAAATGGTCCAAGCTTTGCATGAGTTGGCATAGCCGTTAGTTTGAAGCCTTCAAGCAAACTTATGTGGCACTCACACTGCCTGAGCAGTGCCATGACCCTCAAGGGGAGCATTCTGTTCATACCAGTTCCTTAAGAGTGGAGGCTGCCCCACAGCCTTGAGGAGGCAGCAGGCCTATAGCTCTGTCCTCATTCCATTAGCCTCTTGTGGCTTCAAACTGCAAAGCTGTGTCCTGGTTAGGGCAGTCTACCCCTGGTGCTGGTCATTCAACTAAATGGACACATTTTACTTTATTAAAATCAATGAATGCACTTTAAAAATGAAGTCACCTTGAGGTGCATGCCCTTAAGATCCATTGATTATGTGTGCCAAATTTCAGGAGTTTAGGTTTTACATTTTTATGGTGCTGATGGACATATAGACACACATCCTATTTTTGTGATTTTAGGTTCACCAACTCTCTGCTTGTTCACACAGCCTGCATTGTCCCATGTGGCCTTTTCTGCTAATGGAAGCTGATTAGATGAATTAAAAGCTTAGTATGTCATTTGAACTGGGGTGTTTGGCTTGTTTTTTTTTTTTTTTTTTTTTTTTTTCAGATGTGCTAAAAATTTTAAAACAGGGCTTGTTTGGGAGCAGCCAGACAAACGGCCTGACTCAAATGACATACAGTAGACTCTTGACTATCCGGCTTGTGACTATCCGGCCTAGTTAAAAAATAGCTATCAATAAACAGTAAAATAAGTTTAAATCATTTTTGTAAGAATTAAGCCTACGTTTTACGTTAATGTTTTGTTTATTTTAAAAGTGTATTTATTCATACTGTGCAATGTACATGATTTTATGTTTCCTGCAATTAAGTTAGACATTATAAAATTTATCTTGAAATGTGTACACTATTTTTATCCTTGGACTTCCTTTTTCTGTGATAAATTTTTAAAACATACAGTACAGTACATAACAAACATTTATAAAGTACTGCCCTGTACTAAGAGGTCAGAAAATATGAATAAGAGCAGGTTTTGGTATAAAAAGGGTGTTTTTAATGGTATAGGTGGGGTAGGAAGTGAGCATTTATAGAACTCTGTCCTATCTGGCCTTCCCTTCTGCCACGTTAGGCGGGATAGTTGGGAGTCTGCTGTACTAAGTTTCAATGCCTGGTTTGTTTAGCTGCTCCCTTGGGAAAAGCAGAGTTGGAGCAACAGTCTGCATGCATACAGCTTGTGAATGGTAAGCCAGGATTCACCAGAGTCCTGGTTTATCATTGCTTGTGCATGCAGCAATAAACCCTATAGCATAAAAAATTTTTAAGCTACCTGACTGGAAGAGTAGGGTGATCCTCTTGGGTACGATAAAGGTACTGCTTGTAGCTAAACTTGCATATTTTAATTGTTATAGCAGCCTATTACTATGTATGCTTGTTTGGGAAACATGTGAAAATGGAAAACTTGGCCTAAACTAGTGATTTAAATCACTTCACCCTAGCTATGCACTTTTCAGTCAGGAAGTATTGGTCTAAGTTCGTTCTCTTACTTTGCTCTGCCTTTTTGAGCCAAAGAAATAATTCCATTGGTACGATTAACTCAGTTCTACCTGCTTTTAATTAACATATGAATAATTCATTTTGAAAGTAAGCCTCTATTAAAATTACGAGAGTCTACATTCCCCTTCAGTAAAAGTAAAACAAACAGAAAGATGTTTAAAAAGCAAGAATGCTCTCCAGTTTGAGACTATTGAAGCCTGGCTGCACATCAAGGCTTCAGCGGTTGAGTTATTCCATTCTGGACTGCATTTGATCTATGTGGTTTTGCTGTATTGAAGAAGCAATGGTTGGCCACACCTGGTTTGATTTTACATAAAGAGCATGTGCTACTGTTGAAATCTGTGTGTGGTGGTGGGGAAGAAACTGGAAGACACTTGGCAAGGAGGTCTTCAGTACTGAAGCTGTGATGAGGCAAGACCTGCACCTAGGTATCTGCATACCGGCAAAGCTCAAATTGCTCTACCTTGAACCTCGTTCCATCTCATGTCTTATCAGATGGCAATCTCATTTAATTTTTTCTTACATGAAAATTCACAAATATTTTATATTTTTCCAAATGTACACAACAGTTGTGTTCAACTTTGAAATGTGCACATTCTTCTTCCCTTAATTAAAACATATTTATGTCCATTTTTCAAAAGTGCACGCTTTTTCACACTTTTTTTTTCAGATGTACTCATGCTGTTGAACACATTTTTCTTTTTGTCTGCAAATTACATTACAAGCTCAGAAATATATAGACTTCAATTGCAGATTGTGTTTGAGGCTATGCTCATTTCAGAAGGTGTTAAATACTGATAGAAACCTAATGGAAATGCATTTCTCATTCATCCCTATCTACAGTCTGGTAATTTTTGGGCTTTGACTTGTAATTTGAGATTGGGAGAAACAGAATCTCTTTCCATTATGCATATTTCTGACCTTCTCTTGCTCATGCATTTCATACTTAGTGAAAGTTTGGGAAATCTTAGGAGTGTCTGATGTCCCTAGTGTGAGTTCATTTCCCCACTTTGAAGTCTGCTCTCTCCCCCCACTCCTCTGTCATATCTGAACACCGCCATAACAGAATGTTCAGCACTTCTTTCCACTCCGTTCCTGCACCTCTCTCCTCAGAAATAACTTTCTCCATGAAATTTTTGATTTAATCCTGAAATCCTCAATTTCATATAGAATCTAAGATGAAGGAAAACAGTAATCTTGTAGCACCTTAAAGGTTAACAAATTGATCATGGCAGAAGCTTTTGTGGAGTACAACTCATTACATTAGCTGGAAGGAGTGTTATCCTGAGTTCTAAATGCACACACACACGGCTGGTAATGGGAAATACTAACAGTGAAGTTTGAGGGAACTGAAATGCAAGAAGTACAGACAGTGATAATTATATTATTTACATGGTCAGCCCTTGTTACCTTTATAGCTGTGTACTCTTCCTCTGCTTTTATAGGAATGTTACAAGCTGCTCTATACCAAGCCATGCTATTTAATTGTCTTTCTGTTCCATTATTGACCTGGATCACATGTAATGACAGATCTCATGTTAATGAATTCATAATTGCTGTGAGTAAGCATGCTATCTCTGATGTGTTCCTTACATCCACTTTTAACCGGCAACCAACAATTGGCTATGTTGTGGAGTATGATGTACAAAATCAGAGTGCTGGTTGTTCAGTGACTAATTAGCCTGTCAGTTTACCCAGCACCAGTTTGCAAACAACACAGAAGTCTGGGTTTACATGTTGTACTGAAGAACTTATAACCCTTCCAATTTTAGGTGGTTGATTAAAAGTGAAAGTGAAGAAAGAGTTCACAGGAGGCAGTGAGCTCACTTACTCCCACTCATGTACATGTGGGTGCTTGGCCATTATATATGAACCGCATTAATGTCTATGCTAAGTGATGGTGGTTCCCTTGGATCTTAGGCTTTCCTCTGATCCTGCTATTGGTGGGTGCCTTTTTTGTTACTTGAACGTGCTGAAGAGTGAAACTGGGATCGTCTGCATACCAAACATGAGCTTTGCCACTGAACTGTGGTGCTTCTCCAAATTGTATTTCCTCCTGCCCAAATGTGTATGTTACGTTTTTGGGGCTAGGCCTATCTCTTGCATTTGTTTGTCTGTTAAAGCAATGTGTGCATTGTTGGTGCAATGTGTGTAACGAGAAAAGCTGGAGATCAGGGTTTGCATTTCACTAAGTAAAATGATTGTAAGAACTTTAGTTGTGAAGAGTACCCTGAAGTAGTTTTAAACATCTGATTAATCAACCACTTTAGGAGAGAGACACAGATTTTCTGTCATATATTCTCCCTACACATTCTTGCAGCAAACATGCACAGCACCTGAAATTCACTTCTGAAAAATTTCAAGGTAAAGCAGCAGGCCAGCAGACTGGATAGAGGGGCAGAGTGAAGCCACAGAATAATAATGGTGGAAAAAAAGGGGGATTCTGTGCCTCCCCAGGAATCTCTCCTTTCTTTTCTAAGAGAGTTGAAATATATTGCAAAGATGCTTAAAGATGGTTGCCAGTGAAGCAGCAGCATCATGAAATGTGGAGGCACTCACAGTTGCAGGTGGGAGGTGTGGGCTTGAATCCAAAGAACACTCATGTTTTCTTCCATTGCTTTCTACATGCACCTGTTCTTGCTTGGGATTCTGGCCTTGGTGCATAGAACCTGCTCACCCTCAGCATTTTCAGAGGTATGATTTATTAGGACTTGATTCTTTATTGATGTACGGGACTGATTCTTCCAGTATGACGGACTAGCACACTGCCGCGTCTGTTCCAGTGATGGATCTTGTTTACCTCCAACTGTGCTATCCATCACTGATGGCCTATGTCTCTGGAGAGCAGCTTTTAGAACAACCATATCTCCTTTAGAAGCACTCCAGCATTGTTGAGCATTGTTGTTCTGTGAAGCAGTGTGCAAGAGATTGCCTTTCTCCTGCCCTTTTGGAGATTGGATGTGTGGCAACTTCTGCAGTGGCACCTTAACTGCAGAACTCTTTCTTAAGACATGTTAGCTTGGGTCTGTTGTGTCACTGCTGACCTTTAGACATCGGATCAAGCCTGTCTGGTTGACCTGAACTTTAAGTGAGAGTTAAGATTCTTTTATCTGAAGGAGATAGTAACTTTTGTTGGCTTTTAAAAAATTTTTGTGGGCAGGGCAGAGTATTCTTGAGAGTTGAAAGTCAGGAGAGAAATACAGAAAAAGGCAATAGGAAAACACCAAAATAAACAGATCATTGCCTGCTTGGGAACCTAGAAGGAACCCCAAATAAGATGGTTCTGAGCTTTCTGAGGCAAGAAAGAGAAGTGACAGTGTGGCGTAGTGATTAAGAGCACAAGCCTGGAACTCAAGCAGTTTGGGTTCTCTGCTTGGCCATGGAGCCAACTGGGTGACTTTGGGCCAGTCACAGATTCTCAGCCCAACGTACATCACAGGGTGGTTGTTGTGGGAATAAGAGTGAGAGCAGGAGGAGGAGAATGATGTAAGCTGCTTTGAGTTTGTTGGAAGGAAAAGAGGTGGGATATAAATCAAATAAGATAGTGATCGCTGTTAATAAGTGGGATTGCAACAAAGAGTAGCACTGTAGAGTGGTTCTTTTCAGGGTTCTAACCTCTCCATTTCATCTTTACATACCTGCTTTTCTGTCCAGTCTCTAAAAGAAAACTTGCAGGATACTGTATTGCTGCAGATGAGATGGGACCATACCCATAATCCTTTTCATACCTGAGATAACATTTGAACTGGGCTCTTCATGACTGACATGGCAAATAGACTACACTACCCAGTTCTCATGATTAATATCAGTAGCTTTGGACCTTCTGCAGGATCATGTTAAGAAGAAAATGGTGCAGCTCTTGCCTGCTTCATCCTCCTCTCCTCCTCACCCCCACCTCCCTCCCTCCCTCCCTCCCTCCCTCCCTCCCTCCCTCCCTCCCTGTGGGTATGTTTTATATTCTGCAGCTGCCTCTGCAGAATGTTTCCTCCTTTTCCTGGGGAAGAGTGCACAAGGGAGACCTGTAATATTTGAGTTATGCATGCACTGGCCTTTTGGTAATTGCTCCTACTCCTTCACACTGCAAGTTCTCTAATTTCTAGCTGGGTTGTGCTTTTAAGTTTTTATGGGCACATTCTTAGGAGGAGTTCAGAACAGGTCACTGTAGGGGCCCTTCGTGAGACTAAGAGGTAGCGATCTCCTGCCCCTTCCGGTAAAGCAAAGAGGAATAAAGTGGTGGAGGAGCTAACCCCAGGGGAACAAAAGGGGCAACTTGCTCACCTCCTAAATGATATGTGCTCCGAGTGTGTGAAAACTGCAGAGGCCTCATTTAATGAGGCTGCATCCACGGATTTCATCCTGTGACAAGGCATACTGAGCAATGGGCTTACTGAAGCCCTACTGCAGTCATGTAAGGATGGGACAAGGCAGAAAAATTCTTTGGATTTACTAGTTTTGTTGTGGAAGAAGACAGTACTGTCAAGGTCCAGCTTAGGAAAAATGGTCACTGGCATTTCAGATCCCCTTCAGATGCAGTCAGGAACAAAAACCAGTAATATTTCAACTCTTTGCAGAGGTTCATACTGGAAATCTCTCTTAACACGTATTGAGCCTGACACACGCTCTTTTTCCTTTTCTGAGGCGGCAGCAGGGATATGGAAAGACTAAGTAAGCCAGTGGTTAACCCAAAGGAAACTATGGGCTTGCCCCTAGAGGAACCCAGTAGTCTGAGTATGGGAGTTACGCTTCACCACCTACAAAGGTTGTGTAATGTGGTTGTGCAGTAAAAGTAGGAAAGGTGGGTCACTGCAGGCAGCCTACCTGTTCTTTTCTGCTTGTCCCCAACAGCCCATCGTTTATTTAACCAAAGGGTTGTCATTATGTGCAGCTTCATTAAATTTGAATTTTCAATAGGCAGAGATAACAGAGGTGTAATGTTGTCCTTTTTTGTTGTCTCATAGATACATCCATGTTGGCCAGTAGGAGGTAAATTTACTCTAATGGCTCTGTGGCTGTTTTGCCGTTGATCTGTTCACAAGCAATAAAAACAATATATTGTTTTTATTTTGTGCTGGCCCACCACTTGAGATCTGAGGCAGAGATCCTTCTCTGGGAGCCCTCTTTGAAGTAAGTTAGGAGGGTAGCAACTTGGAGAAGGGCCTTTTCAGTGGTGGCGCCCTGACTGTGGAACATGTACCCCAGGGAGGTTCATCTGGCACTGTCGCTATATTCGTTTTGGCATTAGGTGAAGACCTTTTTATTTACCCAATATTTTAACAGTTAATTGGTTTTATCCTTGTTTTTATAATTCTTTATTGGATGCAGTGTGCTGTGTGTTGGTTGTTGTATATGGGTATTGGGATGGCATATAAAAATGTTAAATAGATAGATAGATAGATAGATAGATAAATAAATGATAACAGCCATTCCTGTAACATGAAGAATTATTCTGTCCTTGGGTGTTTATCTGATAAATCAGAGAAAAAAATGCAGACCTGTAAGCTGGTAGATGGCAAACTTATAATCAAATGGAGGTTGCACAGTTTAGTAGCTGTGGATGTGCATGTACCATAGTCACATAAATAATGGTGGCTACAGTGGATACTGACTTGGAGAAGAGTGTTTAAATATTTAAAGAATTTTTATTCTGTTGCCCAGACAAAAATGCGGAAGTGGCTTGCAGGCAATTATTAAGGAAGACAGTTCTTGCCTTTAGGCGCAGCATCTAAAACCATGTCACAGAAGGAAAAAAGAATGGGGAGGGAAGAGGAAAAATTAAGTCATTTTTCTTTAGGACTGGCAGAATGGCCTGATTCATCCTCTTGTCACCCTCTCTATAGCCTGCTGGAATGACTGCTGGTGATTACAGTTGAGGCAGAAGGAGCATTCACTGTGGTTGTCTTTTAAGCAGAGCCATGAAGGAATTAAAGCTCCCAGAAAAGGAAATAAGCAAAGAGACAACAAGCTAGGTTATAGGGTGCTCAGATGTACAGTTTATTATGAATAGAGATAGGTAAAAAGCTTGCAATGTTTTAAAAAATCATTAAACTAGCAATGATTAGGTTAAAATCATAGAGAAGGCAGGCAGCTTGGCAGATCAGGAAGGAACAAAAGAGCAAATGGATATTATAAGATGTAAGAGTTTTACAGCTTTCTCAGAAAATTGACTTTTTCCTAGTGTGTTTGGGGGAGAATGCCAGTGTACTCAACTCAATCCTTTACACACACAAAGAGGATGAAAGATAAAAGATGATGAAGATGGAGAAAAATGTTCTTTAAAGTAAAATGGCCAAATAATGAACATGGAAAGAGGAAATGCAAGGGTGCATTCAAAGGACGAGGGGGGCATTGTTAACATCTCTATGTTCTGTGAGGGATGTGAAGAAGCAGATGATGATTCAAGAGGTGCAAACTTGAAGCTCTTTGGAAGAAACCCAATTCAGGAAGTGGTGGAGTTTTAAGGGAATTCTGGTGTAACAAGAGTGGTGACTGAGATTAGTTTACAAAACCCTGGAAATGAATGAGGCGGCAGTTCTGGAAGGGCAATTCTGAGATGTCTGAGACTGAGTATAACTTGTTATACTCTGCTTGGGTAAGAAAGTGTGATAGGATTTTTACATTGTTTATCTATATTGCCTTCATGTGCCGTGGCCTTTCATTTTTAAGGCTGTGAACTCAGTAGATTTAGAGCAAACTCAGAGGACATTTGCACTGCCAGGAGATCCCATACTGACTAAATTCTACTGGTGGGGATTACTGCCTTTCTCATGTCAATAGAGATAGATAGTCAGTGAGAAATGTTCTTCACTTGTCCTGTTCAGTTACTTCTGATCATGTAGAGCAGGGGTCTCAAACTCAACTTAGCTGGGGGCCGCTGGAAGTAGAGTCTGGGTGAGGCTGGGTGGCATCAAGTATTCCACCACCGCGGTGGTGGTGGGCCGCTCATCCTGCGGCCGGCCCGGGTGCCGCCGGCACTTTGAAGGCCGCGGGGCCCCTCCCCCATGCCCTGCCCGTCCCTGCAATTGGCCCGCGGGCCGCGAGTTTGAGACCCCTGATGTGGAGTGATTGCAGTTTTTTGAACTAGGTATGTAATGTATGTGCGTGAGAGAGGGGTATGTGATCCTTGCACACACAATTGTGATAGAACCAGGAAAATACTTTCTCAGTAAATTTGACAAAGCATGCAATGTGCTCCCCACTGTCTACAACAAAGTACATAGGCAAAGCAACTTAGCTTGATTAGTTGAATCTTAGTGCTGTTTTAACCACAGCCTGTCTCCACAGCCTGGGAAGTTTAAAATATGTACTTCCTTCCCCTTTGCTTTCAGTGTTGCTGTGAGTGAGAAGGGAGTTTTGCAGTTTAAGGATTTCATACTCTCATTTGCACTAATAAATCTAGAATAAAAAACAGTGCTACTGAGAGATCCTTCCTTGAGAAGGATCACACTTATTCTGATGTGATACCTTAGCAGGGAAAAGTGATGAGATCTGATGGTTCTCTGTTCCACTGTGGTGGCAGAAGCTCATTCTTGGATCATTAACTGAAATTTCCCAGAGTTTGAAGAATCAAGCCTTTTAGTGTAAGGAAGTGTAAAGGACCAGCAAGGGGATGTTGATTTCTTATGTTCTTGTCAGAACCTGTGCATTTCCTGTTCTCAGAATCCTTATCTGTCTCAATCACCAGAAGCTGAGGATCCAAGAACAGAGACACTTGAAGAAATTTCCAAAGAAGCATTTTTCTTTATTTTTGTCTGTGGATAAATGTTGCCAAACTCTCAATTTTGTTGATAGACCCATGGCTAGAATAGTTGAATTTGCCTAAAGAAAACTGGCCAAACTAGAACTATAGCCAGAGACACTCTGCTGACGCCTTTTGCTATGCTGTTAAGTTGGATCACAAGTGGCAAAACACAGTTGATCTGTTTGGACAATCTCCAAGGGTTCAACAGGTCACCATGGCTAGTTCTTAATACATGCTGGGTACAATTTGCTTGTTGTGTTGACTGAATTTGGGCAGCATGACTTTTTTGATGACTGTTGATAGACTATGGATTATTTGCGGGTTGCTTCCTTCTCCAAGAAGCTGCGTCCAGGCAGGTAATTTGGCAAATTGTGCTTAGACAATCCTGCCACATGCAGGAAGGATTAAATAAGCTATGGTGGCTACTTTACCTCTTAGTGATTGTGTGAATTAGGTCAGTCTTTCAGGTGACTGTTGGGACCCAGGGTAATGGGTAAGATAGTAAGGTACTATGTCACTGGCCTCTGGTCTTTGGGGCTTTTAATTTGTTTTCTTCTGAATCTTCTTTCACTTAAAAATGAGGAGACCTTTTAAACATATTGTGTAATGACATGACCAAAGGGCAAGGAACTAGAGAATATAAATTCCAGCAAGCATGCCTCCTGCCTTGGATGCCCTCAAGTAGCTTTTTGGATCTCAGGCCTGATACGTTTTGGTGTCTAAGGCATACAGTTCAAGAGGATGCCTGTGTAGTGGTTGGTTTGCAGGGAAAGGAAGTTCCTAGCAGCTGCATCACTGAAAACATCTGTTTCTGTTCATGTGGGGCTGCTCCAGGAGTAGGAGTGGGCAAATCTGTCAGCTTTGCTTTTTTCCATTATTAGATTTTCACTGTGAAAGCTTCACCATCCTATTTCTGAGTCAGTTTATAAATCTTAAGTTTTTAAGGGCACAATCGTATGCAGTTCATGGTGACTGGGGCAGACAAGTTGTAGGCATTTTTTCCTGTCTAAACTTGCAAAGGAGTGTGTTTTAAATATTTGTGTGAAAATGTACATATATTTTGTGTTCATGCCCAGTATACACATTTTGTACACACTTTTATAAGTGTATGTTTCTCATCTGTAGTATAAAGAGATTTTATGTGCATTGGCTGTGATAATGCAGCCTTTCAGAAAAGGCATCTGAGCTGCCCAGTTCTCTCTATGGCCCACACAGCTGTTCAGAGACCTGTCCATCCTCTGGATCTTGAGACTGAGAGGATCTGTTGGAGATGGAATACAATTTGTTTTTAGGGGGCGTTACTAACACCTTCATCTTTGCAGTTTGTTTTTCAAACAAGGTTGCTTGTGGGAAGTGCTTTCTAGATGGTTCTTCAGTATTTGTTTTCTTTAACACCAACTTACACTCACACTGTGCAAATCTGTGAAACTTGTCACTCTTGAAAATAACTGGTTTATGCTTGGTTTCAGTGCTTGCCCCCAACATCTCTATTTGATTATATCCCCAATTGATTTTACCTAGACTGTAAGATATTATTTCTTCTGCATTTTAAAAGGCTATGATTAAAAGCCTCCTTAACTGTAAGGATATTTTTCCAGTACTGAGTTTTCCAGGCTACCTGAAGTTCTACATTTTTTATACTTTTCTGCTGTTAACTCTTTGAAACATAGTACATGATAAGTCTTCATTTACATGGACTATATGCTTTTGCTGGGTGCTGACTGAAGCCTGTGAAGCTTTTCTGGGTATTTTTTCATGAAGTTTTTCTGGGCGCTGAAGCTTCGGCTATATATGGGCTATATTTAATGTCATCTGAATGGACTTCCATTTGTACAATGGAACTTGCCCTTGCTTCTCTCTCCCCAGCATTTCCTTGGATATCTGTACCAAGGGTTCCCCACTGAGCAGATTTGGGGAGGAGGGAGAATCCATTTCACCAATGCTCTTTGCTTCACTGTTGGATACAACCCTTGTTTGGACTGTTTGGATACAACCCGTGAACTTATATTCTTGTCCTTTAATATTTTGTGATGAAAACTACTTGTTTAAATAGTTATTGTGAGCACATAAATATTTATATCATACTTGACCTTAAACAGTTCCAGACAAACAGTTATTTGTTTTCAGGAACTACTAGGAAAGCCGGCCCCCTCTTGTCTGATTTTTATTTCATGGCTTACTGTATGACATCTTCACCCATTGCCCCCCTGTTTTAAAAGCAAAATGTTTGGTTTCATGAAAGAAATTTAAGATCAGGATCTTAAATTTAAGATCAAACAAGGATGTGTTTTGGCCAAGTGGGTCAAAAGGTGATTGTTCAAACCTTCCCATTTAGAGGAAAATAGCTTTTCTGCTTTCTACTGCTATTTAACATATTGTTAGTGATATCAGCCTTTTTTTTTCCTTTTAAAAGAAATCTAGGAATACCAGTGCTCCCCCCCCCCCCCGGCCTAAGTTTACTAGCTCCTTAAGGTGGTAATGCAAAATACAGGTAAGTTTGTACAGCAGAGGACAAAATAGGTTGGAGGCAAATAAGGGTACTCCGTGGGTTCTGATGGTGTTATGGGGCAGCAGGGTATGGGATGGGGAGAGTGCCATTAATAAACAGGGAAAGTGTAGTAAAAAGAGGCGAGAATAATTTCATGATGCCAGTTTCAAAACCTGGGTGGAGAAAATGGCTGTTTACTCCTTGTGATTTCCTGTGCTGCTTTTAAAGACACTGTGCTGTGCATGTTTAGACAGAAAAAAGGTCTATTGCTCCCAGCGTGTCCCAGCTAGGGAAAAAGGCCTACAACTTCCAGCATGCCTAACCTAGGAAAAAATACCTACAATTCCCAGCATGCTCCATCAGCTCCCTGCCTTTTTTCCGTTTAAACATAAATAGGGTTGTGTGCTTAATTTATTTTATTTCTTTTTAAGACAAAAGCAGCACAACAAGCACACAAAACAGTACAAATTAAAGGCGTAACACTAACAGCTTATAGGAGGAAGGAAGTACTGAGGGGAGCAAAGTTATGCTTGTTACTAAGTATTCTTACTTTTCTGTTTCCAGATTTTTTGTCTTCAAATCGTTAAGTACCCCCTCTGCTTTTCCTCCCAGTGTAATTAGGTCTCTGCAGTTGCTGTTTCCCCAGTTCATCCCATTTTCAAATAGTCCAGTTGCATTCCTGAGCTATAAACTTAAATGGATTACATTTAAAAACCTATGTATGCCAAAGGTTTTGGAATATGCAGAGATGCATGCAGGCTACACATATATGTTCTTGTTCTCTATCCCTGCACCCAGCAAAGGCTTATTTTGAATCCAAGTTTGCCACAGTGCAGTCCCCAAATCTGCTTGTAACATGTATAGTGGCACTATAACAAGGGTGGGCAATTAATTTTCCTGTGGGGCCACATGAGAAACTATGACAGTTGTTAAGGGCCGGACCAATACACTTACAGCTCTGCTCAATATATATCTCTAGAAAAACAGTAAATGAAACATTACAGTGATACAATGAAAATGTGGAGCACAGAACAACACTATTTAATGAATATTCACAAAAACATTAACATTAACATTGCATGAAAAGCAATAAATTCAATTCAGTTTAGCAGATCCTTCAAAATAAAAGCAGTGCAGTTGTATTGCTTGCATCTATATTACAACAATATATATTTGCATTGACTTTTAATTTGCCAGTGACCTCATGCGGGCCAGCCAGGGCCAGCCATCGGGCCGGATGTGGCCCGTGGGCCGTACAATGCCCAGGTCTGCACTATAATGATGTTTTTCTTAAGTATGTAAAGATGTATTTCCCTTATGGACCAATCAACAGCTAGGGTGCACAACAGTTTTGGACCTCAGGCCCAATCCAAGACTTGCAATGGGGCCTACACCACATATGTACATATGCATACATATGCAGGCTGCATGAATTTGGGGTTTTTGGAAAATTTCAAGAGAACTTTCTAAGGTCTCTTAGGTTGATTTGCATTGGATCATTTTGCTGGGAGGTAGGGAAGTGCAGTCCAGTAAATCTGGAGGACACCAGCTTAGGAAAGACTGCACAAATGAATTCTAACAACTCAAAAAGACTGCATGAAATGCTGACAAGGACTCATCTGCTTCAACTCAGTTCAGTATTCTTCCATTTTAGTTGTCCGGGCACCTTCAGTTTCACTGCTGCTACTTACTGGTTCCATTTCACATTGAGACATTTATGGATTCCAGTACACATGTGTATTCTCTTACAGGGTTAATAACACTAATTTTAATTTTGAAGTTACTGAATAATATATTTGCACTTGGTATTCTTCCATCATGACATGGAGACTTTTATTTGGAAACATAAAAGCACAGGAAAAGTTTCTGTGGAAAACTTCATCCATTCATCTCAGAGTAGATGGATTAAGTTTAAATCCTTGCCTGGTGAAATAGAGAGACCACTTGGGAGATGGAGAGGCGAAAGGAGAAGGCATCTCCCAACATCCAGCCATCCTACTTCCAGACTTGATAGCAGCACTGAATGGTCATTGAACCCTTGGGCAGTGGCTGCCTGATCATTTCCTGAAACATGCTCTGGGCCTCCAGCATTCAGGGGCATGCCATCTGGGATCTGCCAGTAAAGCATTCTGTCTGAAGTGGAACCAACAAGGCACTCTGGTGTTTGCAGTTAATAGTGTGAAATGATTTTGCAGAGTTGGGGTAGGCCGTGGACACCATGGGTGAGCAGCAGTGCGAGATGGGAAACTGTTGTTGGGACTGCGTTCAGGGGCAGTGGAAGTAGTGACAAATTTGGCAGTCAGCATATTGGGTGGCCCACAGGTGGTGTGTCCCTGAGCTGGAGGACAGAGATTTTGTTCTGGTGGGTGTTACTTAGACCAGCCTTATATATAAATACTAGCCTATGGTTGGGAATGGTTTTTCATACAGATGAATGGGAAGGCTGGCAGAGGAAGACAGAACTCTCCATCCAGCAAGAGGCTTTGTAATCCCCCCCCCCACATGCTAGCAGCCTTTTTCTTGACCTGTTTATGCAACTGCCTTGCCTATGGCCTTGTGTGTCTCTTGAACGCAGCAAAGTGTTGAATCCTTGAGAAAAAGTTATTTTCTACTCTAGGACTCAGATGTCAAGGTGGTGGGATGTGGGCAATTGCAGAAGACCCAGACTTAGGTCAGTTTCAGTTTCCAAGCTGGCCTGTATATCCTTTCCTTCTCCTTGAGGCGCCACATAGGCAGTCGGCAGTGAACCCTGATCACGGTGGTACACCAATTAAATACTTCCCTCAGTGCAGTTGTCCTACTTTGTCTCTTTTGTAGGCCATAGTCTCAGGTCCCCATGGAATGCTGCAGTACTTCATGTGAGGCAGGTTGAGGAAAATCCAGTGCGGCTGTTTGTGTGCAGGAGACACAAGCACCCTGCTGAGTTGGGGAATGTAAAAGGAGAACTGACTGGCAGCTCAAAAAACCACAAGCACTTCCTCCATTTCTCTTTGTAAATGAATTGTTAGTTTTAATCTTGGGGGTGGGGGTCAGCTTTATTTAGCAATTAGGTGGCCTTTGCAGCTTGAGCAAACTGACAAAGTTCATGTAATCCACCCAAAATCAATTCACATGCATGCGATCTCAAGCAAAATTATTATTTATTTAACATAAAATAGGCGTGCATGTGAGCCCAAAACAATATCACGAAATAGTGATGATGTGATGGAAAAATTCACAGTTCTTCCATATTAGGTGTTTACTGTGGAATATCTGTACTCATTCGCTAAATTTTATGAAAATACCATCGAAATGTTCTCCTTTGCTTTTTTCATTATGCTTCTATTAATGGACAATTGGAAATATGGTTGTTTATATATAGTCATAAGAAAATGAGAGAACTGCTGGATTCAGTCAAAGGCCTACCTCATCTGGGTTTCTGTTCCTGGAGTGGCCAACCGTATATTTACTGGAAGCCCAGAAGTCAAGCATGAGCTGTTTAGCACTCTCCGACTCATTTTCCACAGCAACTGGTATTGGACTGCATGCTATCTCTGGAGTATTGAGTGCCATCTCCATGTTTTTGTCTAATTTTTGTGTGTACTTTTATGTGTTCTTTTCTCATTTTTAAACTACAGTTGTGCTAAAATGCCATTTCCCTACATATGTCTGCTGCTGCTTCTGGCTTATAATTTATTGCAATTAGTCAAACACAGTTCCACCTCATTGTTCTTTGCATTGCTTGTTACTGTAGTTTATTTTTTAATCTTTATATGTAAACTAGTTTTAAAGATTTTTAATCTTTATATGTAAACTAGTTAGAGATTATATTAAGTGGTGTATATAGTACATATATGTAATAAAATATTCACCCTATAATACTTAAATTAAAAGATCTTTTAGCACATTTTTTTTAAAAGCTATTTTTTCTGTTGCTGCTAATTTAGCATTATGTTAAAATTGGTTTGGAGCTGAGCAGGGTTGCTGATCACTTAATTAGCATTATAATATTTAAATATTTTTAAACCTTTCAAATGTTGCTTTATTGCAGATTTTAGAAATGATTAAAATACTATATTTATTTATTTATTTAGAAAATTTCTATGCTGCCCCATTCGCCAAAGCTGAAGCCTATATGCAGCATTGACCATTCCTTACCCATACAGATATGTCCTGGCTACTGTGTAGACAGAATATAGAATATTTATGCATGCAGGCAGGCTACTAAAGGAAGTCCCCAGAATATGAACATCCAAGTTACAAACAACATGTGCTTATGAATGAACTGCAATAAAGCCTGTTAAGTTTTTAAAAATTACTGAAGATAATCGTCATCACCATAGAGAGAGGAAGCAAAATGGGATAGAGTAAGGGCCTCAAAAGCATCACCTTAGAGAGAGAAGAAGCAAAAGGAGAGAGAGGGAGTTCTCCAAAGCATCACAGTTTTTCCATGTACATGGGGATCCTGTTCCTCTAACTCCTGGACAACCAAGTATATGTGATCCAACTTATATATAACTTCAACTTAAAGACGGATTTCTGTTTTCTCTGGAACAGAACTCGCCTGTAACCTGGGTAATGCACGTATATGTTTCCATTAAATTTAAAAGGTACGGTGGTACCTTGGCTCACAAATGCCTCAGTTCCCGACCAAATCAGGTTGCAAACAGAAATTTCAGATAAAAATTGCCTCAGGTTGCGAACTCCACATTGGGCGTGACTGCAGTTGTGCTGGGGAGGGGGGGAATGGCGGTGATCGTGCTTGGGGGTGGGAGGAGATGGCCGTGATCTTTGTTGTTCTTTGTCACTTTGTTTCAAATTTTTGTGATTAAAAAAAAAAGGTTACAGAATGGATTAACCTTATTGACATTGAACCTTATGGGGAAATTTGACTTGGGTCACGACCAATTTGGGTCACGACCAGAGTCGTGGAATGGATTAAGTTCATGAGCCAAGGTACCACTGTAGTTGTAATTCCATGTGTCACATAGAAAAATAATGGTTGGGAAGCACTCTCTGAATTTTGAGAATGAATTGGTTGTACTCATTCTTTTAGGCCTCCCGATGAGATAGAACTTAACAGCAACTTGACTTAAAAAAGAATTGGCTCTGAGAAATTTCTTCTTAAAGGTATTGACAGAATACCTTTACAGAAATGAAAAGTTTACACAAATGCTTACTCTTTGGGAGAAAAATGGCTGGTTTTGTAACTGAGTTATTATTCATTTAAGTAAAGCTACTTCTTTTGACTCTTTTGGTCTTGTTAAAGGAATTTGGACACCCCCCCCCCCGAATAAGACATGCAAGGAAACAATGGGTTTAAAGGACACAGCATAAGCATAATTATGTAAAATCTGCAACGAGCATGCAACATAACTAACAAAGAGCAGTTTCCCAGCCTGTGGTCAGTGAAAACATCTATTAAACTTTTATAGGGTGATCCTACCTTGCCTCAAGGACCAGTGATTGAAATCTATCAAATCTTTCTTTGCCAGCCTACATTGAAGATGAACTAAGGCAGCCTTCCCCAACCTGGTGGCCTTTAGAGGCATATGGACCACAACTCCCAGAATTCCTATTCAGCAGGGCCATTGACTGGGAATTCTGGATGTTGCAGTCCAAATGTTTCTGGAAAGCACAAAGGTGCGGGGGGTGGGGGCTGAACTACGGGATCCCTGGGTCCTCCCCAACTGGCCTCCCTTTCCTGCTCTAGCTGATTGGCAATGGGAATTAACCTGGTCAGGGCCCCAACCTCTCACCTGGGTTTTCACCATGGTATGGCTGGATGGCCACCCATGGCTGATCATGGCTGATCACACCATGGCACAATCAGAGATATCCTATTGAGCCACCAGCACTGGCTAGCTTATCCCAAACTCTCATCTTGGGCTGTGGGGTGCCTGCTTTCCAGTCTTGAATTGAGAAAAAGGCCTGTCTTACAATGGCAGGCTGGTCTGTCTTTCCACCTGGCTCATTTTGCCGAAAAGTGGAAGTGTCAAAAATGTCTTGAATAGGGTCAATGGTCTTACACAGTTTCCTTCCATCCATCCTTCCTTCCTTCCTTCCTTCCTTCCTTCCTTCCTTCCTTCCTTCCTTCTAATTGACCACTAGCAATTTTAATCAGTCACAGTGATTGATGTTTTCAGGCTGGAAATGTGCGCTTTCTCAGTTCGCAAGTAATAGTTGTGTGTTAGACCCCTATGATAAATCTTTCCTTTTTAAAGTCTACTTCGTATATTTTCTTGTTTTGGCTTTTGTTGTTGGAGTTACAGATTTGTGATGTTCCATTTTGTAGCTTGATTTATGTGTTGATACTGATCTATACCAATTTCTAATTTAAGGTTTTGTTATGTTTGATCTGTGTGGGAAAGCAGTCAGGTAATTTTAGCTAAGAAATATATGTGTTGATGGATTGAGATCAGGGAATGTTCACATTATACTACCTTTAGTCTACTGGGACTGGAGCTTCTTCAGGTATAACAGAAGGTATCTTCCCTTTCAAAGAGCAGTTTACTGAAAAGAGAACTTCAGTGGTCAAGTATCTGCACTGCTGACTGAGAGGGGAGCAAACAATTCTTGACTGATTTGGTGAATTCCTTTGTGGACTTCAGTGGACCTTTCAGTGGCTGATCCCGGGCTGTAGAACTTCCTGCCAGGAGAGACTGAGCAAGCTATATTTTTGATGTCTGTCTAATGGTAGGCAAAGACATTTTTTATTCAGGCAAGGTTATATTCCATTTTGCAAAAATAAGGTTGAATCCAATATATTGTAAGCAGTCTTATTCATTTCATTGGATTGACTCTAAGTAGAACTGATTAGATATAACTATTATATTTTCTAACTGGTGCATGCAGTTTCTTTCTTAACTTTTATTGCTGTATTTTAATCGATTGGCTTTTATATGTGGAATATTTGTATTTTATTTGCATTTTATTGGCAGCCATTTTGGACATTCCTTACAATGGAAAGCTGGTATATACATTTCTAAAAATAAAGTAAATTGTTTAAGAAGGTACAATAAGATTGATGGTCCCAAAGGTTAATCCTTCTAGGAAGCAAATAACCTCTGAGAAAATGAAGCCACCCATTCCTCTGTGTTGAAGTCATAGAGCTTATCCCAGTTGTAGTATCAAATCAATAACCTTCAAATAGTTTGCATTCAGAATTCTACAGTTCAAATATAAACAGAGAAGGAGCGTTAAGTTTTGATAACAAAACTGTATTTTGCTAGATCCATTAAGGGAAGATGCTCTTGTATATTAGTTTGGTTGTCCTCAACCTGGTGGTCTCCAGATGTGTTAGGCTACAATTCCTGGCATTACTTGCTGGGAATTGTGACTCAGCCACGTCTAGAAGACACCATAGCTGGCAAAGATTGCAGCTTAGGTACACAGCACAGCTATTTGCCTACTGACAAAACAGAAAATGTGTGGTTGGGGAGATTACCTTACTGATAAATATCCTAAAACTCTAAAACAATGTATATAAAACTTCTGTGCCTACAGTAGAGCACATGAGACGTTCCAAACTTTAAAGCAGTTATTCATTTACTGTCTGCAATCTCACCCCGAGTACTGAATGAATGAGCATAAAGACTAGACATTATTTTTTCTTTTTTTAAAAAAACAAAGTGTTATCTTCTCTCTGGTCCCAGACAGTTATAATTAGATGGTTTGGTTCCTGAAGCAGAAAATTCAGAAGGTTTCTCTCTCCACTCTCTTGGTGGTACATATAATAAATTAAAAATGTACTGCCCTTGGACAGCTTTGCCTTTACGAGGCCTTAACAAAAATTAAAGCAGTGTATATGGTGCATAAAAGCACAACCAACACAAGAACACATTAATTTGAAATACAGGAAATCATGTTCATTTCCTCAATACTTTGCTTAGAATAGTAGCCCTCATTAAAAAATCAGGGTTCATATCAGGGCTGGTGGAGCTTAGTAGCAAAGAAACCAAGAATCAGACTGGGTGGGATGTTGAAATTCTGAGATCAGATCTTGCTTTACATTTCCTTAAGAATCAGTTATTAAAAGAGACCCCTTTGCATTGAGACTTGTGCTTTGGGAAAAGGCGACTTAACAGTTTCTCTGGTTCCTGATTTAAATTGCCCACTCTGCTTGAGACGATTTTGCCTGTATCAGGTTTGCATTTTAAAACCAACAAATTGCTGGACGCTTGCAGGGCCAAGTTAGTGCTGTGGTGCCTGGTGGTTGTCCTGTGGTTGTTGTCCTATGGTTGAATGTCGACCTGGACATTCTGGATTGCTTACACTCTAAAGGGTTAAGGGGCTCTAGGTTTGGATGTCACAATAACAACCTATGAATTGGGTGATCATTGGTTTTTATTGGAAAACAGAAATGCCAAGCTCACTGTAGGTAGTTCACTTATCCCCAGCAACCCTTGGATTGTTCTGACATGCAGGCCAACCATATATGTCATTTTTTGGACCCTGACAGATAACAGTTGGTCTCCTTTCTGCTCTGGGATTCTCTTCTTAAATTGACAGGCTGCCACATTTGTGCTATACTCAGGAAAACCTGGACAGTAACTGTTGTTACTTCAGATGTACTGAAGTATTCTTTTAATAGGTTTTAAGAGGGAAACAGCTATCGCTGTGTGCAGAAATGCACACATGCTTAATTTATAGGTCTTTCAATTAAAAGAAAGCCACCAAATATACAGGTTTTGATCCTGCTAAGTATGCCTTCAAATTGTACAGTGAAAAGGATTTCTGTGTAGTCTGTGTGTGTCCTGTTGGATGTACGTTGTCAGAAGGGTTTGCTGACCAAGGATAACGTTGAGCACACAAGGAGTGGGCTGGTGGGGTTGGAGGTGGAAGACTGCACAATGAAGCACCTGTGAATTTTCTTTGCTTTACTAGGTAAATCTTTTAATCCTAATAATCAGGGGCAGGCAGTGGCAGGCGGGTTGTGCAACTCTGTTTCTGAGAATGGAATGAATTCTCAAAATGTGATAAACCCCGCAGAAATAAAGTTACTCTCTAAGACTGGCAACTCAACTAGATAAAACTGTGTATTTGGATAGAGGCTTTCTGATGTTGCCATTTATTTCCTTAGTCTGAAAATAGCAGAATAAATGATGTGAAAGTTCAGTGCATGGTGCTGCTAACTGATGTCTGCCTTTTGTACAATGAAATAATTTTCATTGCAGCATAAGACTTGCAGTTTGGCAGTACCTGTGACAGTAAAAACCTCTTTAACTTGAAATGTTAGCTAGGGTAGAATGATAGAATAAGCAGAAAGACAACCCCTTTCCGTTCCGTTCCGTTCCGTTCCGTTCCTTTCCTTTCCTTTCCTTCTTGAGGGAAATTTTGCTGAAGTTAAAGGACTGATAGAATTGCAGTTGTAAAATGGCACCCCCACCCCGTTTATTAGTTACAGATCCGGGTGTACTTCAAATACTGTATCTATGCATGTTCATAAGTAAACTTGAAATCATTCTAGAATGTGGCTATTTATTTATTGCAATTATATATATATACTGCCTTTCAAGATGATAATCATTCCAAGGTTGCAGGTACAACAATGCATTAATAAAATGTGCTATACATAATATTAAAAATAAAAATTGTAAGGATCAGTTGGGTAGTTAATAGTAGAAAGCCCAATAAATGGAAATGAAGTACTCTACAGCTTGGAGTAGGGATCAGAAGTGGTCTTCACTGGCTTGCCTCCCTTTTCATTTTTGAAATGAAATCTCTCCTACAGTGCAGTTGGTGGTTGTGGCCTTGTAGAAAGTTGAGATGGAATAATCCTCTCAGAGCAGGTGTTCATAGATCTGGTCCACACATAATAACTGTCCATCAATTAAAAAAAAAAAAACAGTGGTTTTTCAACAGGAGTAGATGCCTGCCTGCCTGTTCCACTTAAGTGCGGTACCTGTAATCAGTTCCTTTGTAGGTTGTTCAGCTCTGGAAACCTGGAATAGTGAGTTACTTGATTCGGCCACATTCACACTTCTATGCAACTATTATTTTGAAGTTGTCTTCTTGCTTCCAACATGTGTAATCTGTTTGCAAACATAGGAATTCATAAATTTTACTGAACTCAGGGTTACTTTTTGTCCTTTCTAGGGCTGGTTTCTGGTGCTGATGTTGTTCCTGGCACAGCAAACCTAAAGTAACCACACCCCATCTCTCTTTTAAAAGGCAGCTGGTTTGGTTGACTCATGGTAGAGAGGTTGGGTATGATTATGCAACAGCCATGTTTCCTTTTCTGCAGTTTAGCTGCCCAGATAAGTAGATAGCAGCACTTTACAGTTGTTGGGGAGCAGTTCTTCAAAATAGTTTGTAATCTCTTGTTTCAAGCATATAGCCTGATTTTGCTCAATGAGGGGCTTGGGGGAAATCAAGCTTGCTCAAGAAGGCAACCTGTAAAATTCTTGGGCCTTAATCTATGAATCCTTCAGCCTGCTTTCCTTTCTTGTTTCAGTAATTAACCCAAGTGAATTTCACATCCAGGCCTTCTGTTTAAAGCACATAGTGATTGTAGTGGTTATGTCAAGTTGTCATAACTTATGATGACCCTATGAATGAAACCCTTTTCATGACAGCCCTGCTCAGCTCTTGTAAATTCAAGGCTGTGCTTCCTATATGGAGTCAATCCATTAATTGTATTTATTGACCATTATCTTTGGGTCCAACCATCTCAGGGAAACATTGAAGAGAACCACTGTACAAAACAGACACAATTAAACCAGGAAACAAAGATGGCTTCTTTTTTTAAGTACTTCTGTCTGTCACTACCACCACCTGAACTCTCCCAGTTAGTTCCCTGAGTAGGGGGCAGGACTCAGACTTTAAGGAACTAGTTAGATTTTTTCCCTTGAATCCCCAAGATCCAGCAGCCACGAGCCAAATGAATAACAGTGGCTTAGGGGTAGTAGTGTGGCTGAGGTTTACAGAATCATAGCTCTAGCACTTTTTGATTTGCAAGAACACTCTCATGATCTGTCACCCTCTGCAAGCTTCCCTGTGCCCTCTGAGCTTAGCTGCAGTCTTAATAGCAGCTCTCTGTGAGTTGAGCGGGGGTGGGGGGGCAATGAATTTTCCAAACAATATATTATTCTCTGTTGAAACTCAAAGTATTTTAGGGTTGCTTGGTCTTCAGTGGCAATTTATGTTTAAAAAGACCTGCTGCTGGCAGAGATGAAAATAGCTAAAACTGGGTGGTTGATTGGGAGTAACACAGCTGCCTGCACTTTTTGTACTGTCCTTAAAGGACATGGCTGTGGGCATTATCATGATGATCTCCTACATTTCAAAAAGTACCAGAATGTCATTGAATAGGGGCCAGAAATACACTTAGAAGGATCCTTCTGAGCATACATATATTCAGCCTAGGGATTTGTTTTCAATATCAGAACTGAGTCTTCAAATAGCCGACATTTTCAGTGGCCTCATTTGGTTTGAGAGGAGACATTTTATTTCATTCTTTTAAAACCAGGGATGGGTGACTTTTCTGGCTAGTGAGCACGTTAGCAACTTGACAATCTGTCATGGTTACCATCTCAAAATGGCTCCTATGGAAGGTGTGGCAAAGGATAAGCAACCTTCCCAAAAGGCTGAGTACAAGGCCAGGGGAAGATCTGATCCCCAGCACACTAAACAACTGCCTTAAACCAGCAGTTTGCAGTATCAGAAGGAACCAATTTCACTGCAGTCACAGCTGCCAGTAAGCAAGTGTGTTAATTGCTTTAATGTTGGGACACTTGAAGGGTGCATCATTCCCATACTGACTGGGAATGTCAGAACTTGCAGTCCAACATAACCACAGTGAACCAGGTTGGGTAAGACTAGTCTTAAGACAGTTGATGACATTCAAATGATGGGATGATTGCAAAAGTAACAAATGAAGCTGGAAATGAGGGTAGTACTCCCTATAAGTAACAGAACTTTACTTATATTGTGACAAACTCTCACAAAACAACTACAAACAGCTCTCTTATAATCCTGCATGAACCACAAAATTAAATCATGCAGCACTACTCTTTAGGTTTTCAGTTTTCTGAAAAATTTTGTATAATTATGAGAACTTAAAACCTTTTAGACTAACAAAATCAGTTCAACAATTGTGTAATGGATGACGCCTTGTGAGGATTTGTAATCCTGTTCTTGGCTCTTTCTTAAGCAAACTGCTGTCTTGAGACTATTTGCAGTTTGTTTGAAGTACAGTCAAATAATTGTCTGAAGTAATACACATTAACACGATTTTCATACTAGTTTGCATATGTTGCTTTTCTTCAATTTGTCTGCCACTGTGCTTTAAACAGTGAGTGCTGTTTAGTGAGTTGAGTGAAGAAAGTGGGATTCTTCATCTGCCACATCAGACAACCTGGCAATAAGCCAGAGTAGGTTGGCTGTTGGGCAAACAACTCATGGGAACCCTACAGGATGATTGGGCTTATAATGGGTTGTTGGCCTTTCCTCCCTCCTCTGTCTCCTTGATCCACAGAGAGCTATCCTAGGGGACATTGCAGACGCTGAGTCTTGTCTGCCTTCATCATAGTGATCACAAGCTGCTTTGTGCGCACAGTGGATTTTTGTGCTTCAATCTTTTTTTCTTTGAGATCGCAAGAGTCAGCTTTTATGATCCCTCTTCAAAGTGCCCCCAAGGCACATTGGAAGATTATTTTTAAAATTTTGCCTGTACTTGCCTAATTGTACAAGTGGTGTGGATACTGGAATTGGGAGTCTTGAGTAGGCAATATTTGGAGGGGACTTTGCAAAATCTTGCAGGTACATATACTGTAAGTTTATTTTCCCCTTTGGCTACATGTGACAGCAGTGGAAATGCAAGTTGTCAAATGTAACAAAAGTGTTCCTAACTTTCAAAAATGGGCTGATGCATCATTCACTCCCATTGCATCAGGAACTTGGAGGACAGTTTGGGGGAGTCATGTGTCCTAAAGGTGACCTCACTTCTGTACTTGTTCTTTATCTAACACTTGCCTTTTTCTGGCAGGAAACATGCCTGGCATTTTTAAAAATCTCTTTCAGATTCTGACTTTAAAAATACAATTTTACTTTTGACAGCTGTGAAAAGAAACATCTTCCTTCAGTGGGTGGCTCTTGCTTTGCATGATTGTTGAGGCTGATTCTGTCAGTAACTCTCCAGGAAGGGGGTTTTCCAGACCTACTTGGATACACTGGGGACTTTCTGCCTGCAAAGCCAGTGTTTTACCCCCGCACTATGCCCCCTCCCCAACTATTTATCACTTGCAACAATATATATCAACTGGCTGGCATGGCTATTATTATTATTATTATTATTATTATTATTATTATTATAACATTTCTATGCCGCCCCTTGCCGAAGCCTCGGGGCGGCTTACAACACAATAAAATACATTGAAATACAATAGAACATAATAAATTACCATTAAATACAAAAATACAAAAAATATACTGAGTTACAAACATAATAATATAAAATTAAAATTATCAGTATAAAATAAGTAAATAAATAGTATAGGAGGAGAAAAGAGAAGGAAGAAGAAGTTGCCCTGGCCAGATCATATGTTTTAACAATTAAAATGGTGTTTAAATAAAATGGTCTTTACCTGGCACCGAAAAACCAGTAACGACGGTGCCAGGCGGACCTCTTTGGGGAGTGAATTCCATAGGTTGAGCACCACCTCAGAGAAAGCCCTCCTCCGAGTACTTACTCTCCTAATTTCTTTCATGGAGGGTTCCCGGAGAAGGGACTCTCCCGTAGATCTCAAAGGGCGGTCGGGCATATACGGACGTAAGCGCTCGTTCAGGTAGCCAGGACCCAAGCCGTTTAGGGCTTTATAGGTCATAATCAACACCTTGAATTGGGCCCGGGCTTCAATGGGCAGCCAGTGAAGCTGACGGAGGACTGGAGTCATGTGAGCATAACGCCCCGTCCCCGTCAGCAACCTGGCAGCTCTATTTTGCACCAATTGAAGTGTTCGGACCGTCTTCAGGGGAAGCCCCACGTAAAGCACGTTACAGAAGTCTAGGCGGGAAGTCACCAGGGCGTGTGTCACCGTCGCCAGGCAGTCGTATTCCAGGTAGGGGCGCAGCTGATTAATCAGCCGAAGCTGAAGGAAGGCGTTCCTCGCCACCGCTGTCACCTGAGCTTCCAAAGAAAGCTCCGGGTCGAGGAGTACTCCTAAGCTGCGGACCTTATCCCTAAGAGGGAGTGTTGCACCATTCAGGACCAGGTCAAATCTGCCCTCTCTGAAGCCCGATCCGCCAACCAACAGGACCTCCGTCTTGTCTGGGTTGAGTTTCAGTTTATTGGCCCTCATCCATTCCATTACCTCGGCCAAGCACCGGTTCAGCACAGCCACTGCCTCACCTGGATTAGTGGAAAACGAGAGGTAGAGCTGGGTATCATCAGCGTATTGATGATTCCGCAGCCCACACCTCCGGATGACCTCTCCCAGCGGTTTCATATAGATGTTAAATAGCAGAGGGGATAGAATAGAGCCCTGTGGTACTCCATGGCATAGCTGCCATGACGCAGAGACATGGTCCCCCAGCACTACCTTCTGGAATCAACCGTTGAGATAGGAGCGGAACCACTGCAAAGCAGTGCCTCCAACCCCCAATCCCGCTAGCCTATCCAGAAGGATACCATGGTCGATGGTATCGAAAGCCGCTGAGAGGTCCAGAAGAACCAACAGGGATGCACTCCCCCTGTCCTTCTCCCTGCACAGATCATCGTACAGGGCGACCAAGGCAGATTCAGTACTGTACCTGGGTCTGAAGCCGGACTGAAAAGGATCCAGATAATCAATTTCATCCAAGAGTGCTTGGAGTTGTCCCGCCACCACTCGCTCCAACACCTTGCCCAGAAACGGGATGTTGGCCACAGGTCTATAGTTAGTGGTCATCTCTGGATCCAGTGACGCTTTCTTCAGGACCGGTCGTATTACCGCCTCCTTTAAAGGGGCAGGCACTCGACCCTCCCTCAGAGAAGCATTAACCACTTCCAAAATCCAGGTCCCAATCCTGTGCTTGGAGCTATTTATAGTATTAAGTATTAAGTAAAGGATAGTATTAGTATTAAGTAAAGGATCCAGCTCTACATGCTGACCCAAGATGTCCAATTTCCCATTTTTCTGTGCTTGCTCTCTCCTCCTTGTCCTCAGGACAGGAAGACTCAAATAGCAGCCTTTGCTATAAATCTATTATTCAATCATATATTGTCTTGGCTGTTCCCTGAGGGTGCCTGAAGACAAAGACTTTGAAGCTTGAAACAATTTGCATTCTGTTGCACCATCTTCAGATGGCCCAGCAAAATACTGTTGAGATATACTGTGTGTGTGCGTGCATGCGCGGGAGGGATGCTGAGAGTCTCAAACTCCTGTGGGTTGGGAAAGGACAGCAGTGATTCACCATTTGTGATATTGCTCTCCCAATTTCCGTTGTCATTGCTTCACATCATTAAAATTTCATCCTGTTGGTTTTTTAACCCATTATATTTTTGTTTTCTCTGCAGCTAAACAAGCAAAGCGGTCTCAGGACAGAGAGAATCTTGGTATGCTTGTCTGGTCACCCAACCAGAATATTTCTGAAGCAAAGTGTAAGTCATTTGATTTTTGCTTTCCTTCCTTTTATTAAAAAGAAAATGGAGATGCTGTCCTACCAGGAAGAGGCTATAGCTATAACCTACTCCACTTTTTGTTGTTTCTTTCAGGGAGTCTGAATGTAGCACAATAGACTCTCCTATAAGGCTTCCTGGAAAATTTCCCAAAATAGTGTATCTGATGTAGTGAGAATAGTGAGGAAAACAGGAAGTTGCCTGACACTAAGTTAGGCCATGGGTCCAAGGAGCCCGTGCCAGTGAGTGAATCCGGCACCTTCCGCTTACACAACATATGTGCTCTGCTGCTGATCTGCAACCTGTCATGCACTTACCTTCCTCATTACAGATCCTAGTCCCAAATTACATATAGAAACTTCTGATATTTTCTAGTGTTTATAAGAAGTTAGGTTATAAACCAGTTGAAATTATGATGGAATATGCTCTGGTTGAACTGGAGAAAGGAAGGAAGAAATTATGACAGCTCAGTAGTTCTACCACCCTGACCCCCAAAATATGAGTAGATTCATTGCTAAGAATATTTGATTTGAAAAGTAACTAGTCAGAGGTAAGTATTGCTGAATCTTCATCAACTTATTCTAGGTTGCAGTCATATACCCACTTACCTGGGCATAAGCCCCTTTGAACTCAGTGGGTTTACTTCTGAGTAGACATGAATAGGACTGTACTTTCAGAATGCAATCTTAAGTACAAGGCTGATTGAACTGAGTAGACATGCATAAGATTGCTCCGCTAAAATCACAGTACAGTTCTCCTTTTATTAAAAAAAAAGAAGTCATTACAAAGGTACCTCGGCTCACAAACACCTCAGTTCGTGAACAGAAATTTAGGGGAAAATTTTCTTCAGGTCGTGAACTCTGCATTGGGTGACAGTCACGATCCTGCTCGTCTTCCCTGCACGGGCGCGATTGCGGTCATGCTCGGGGCGGGGGGAGATGGCCCCGATCGTGCCTATCTCCCTCCCCGAGCGCACCCATGATCGCACCCGCGATTGTGCCCATCTTCCCTGTGATTAAAAAAGTATTTACAGAATGAATTAACCTTATTTACATTGAACCTCATGGGGAAATTTGACTTGGTGCACAACCAGAGTTGTGAAACGGATTAAGTTCATGAGCCAAGGTATCACTGTATTTCAGAGTTTAGGCTAACAGAAATGAGAAAAATAAGCAGAGAAAGAAAAGCAAACACTTGATGATGATTATGATGATCATGCAAATTTCTACTAATCACAAAATAATATCCAGGCTTCCACCTTGAAAGCCCCCCCCCCCATATAAATTGGTAAAAATATTCTGATTCTTTGAAAAGTGGGTAATTTGCACTTCTAATAGCTGCTTATAAAGGTGCAGTAATGACTCAAATCTGCACAATTCATTCTAAAACAAACACAAATATACTGGCTTGAAATGCATACTTTTAAAAAGAAGGGTATTTACTACTTGTGTCCTGCAAATACCTTTTAAGTATCTGCTTTGTGAAGCAAACTTTGGGAGAGGTTTTTGCAGCAGTCTGTTGAAGAGTCAAAAATCAGTACTGATATCACTGAAGTATTACAAATGATGATATTTAGCTTTCATAAGGTGAGGTATGAACAAGTCTGTTCTTTACAGTCCTTTATTATTTATTTACTAGACTTTTATTCCACCCCATTAATCATAAAGCACGCTTGGTGGCTTAGCAATTTCACTATTCCGTGTAACAGGCAAATCATAAGGTTTTAATTTATGATTTCATCTGACATAGGAAACTATGGTTACCAGCTTTAGAAAAAAAAAACCAGGATATCAAACCATGTTTGTTTGTTTCTTTTTTATACCACCCAATAGCTGAGGTTCTTTCATGCACCAACTTCAAATCATGATTTAATAACCTAGCTTACTTGGAAGCTGGTAAAGACCTCAGTAAAATGGAGACCATAGTTGAAAGCAAGGTAAGTTGTGTTGGTCCGTGAGAAAATGAAACCAGCATTGCTGTGTCATTCAGTACCAACAAATAATTTATTAAATTGGTTCTAAACTTCTGAGATTGCCAGATATCTTCAAAATGTCTGACTTGATACTGGTGATGAAGCCCTGCATGTTTAGAGGCCTAAGACAAACAATATATTAGGCTCTACAGCTTGTTATCTATGTTTCAGGATATGTCAGGCCATGTTCAGGGAATGGGACAAGGAAATATGCAGTGGCTGATTCTCCCTTATTTGAAGATATAAAATTCAATTCCTACTCAGGCTTCTCTCTGGCCTTAATGAGAACATGAAGGTTTCTCGAAATACTTGTTGTGGTTCACTTTGTGAAGGGGTTGCCTGTGCAGGCAAGAGAGACAGCCATCTGAACCATGGCTTATATACAGTGTGAGGCTTACTTAGAGTATGCCCATTACTTGGGTACAGACAACCCATTGTGGCTCATTCTGGGTTATTTAACCCTATGGTGTGCTGCAGCCCTTATGGGCATCAGATTGCATGTGCAAGTCTGTGTCACAGTTGTTTCATGTGAACCTGGCAAGCAGGGGATATGTGTGTGTTAAAACATTGCTAGCACAATCCTAAAACAGACAATGATTGTTTAACTATTGCATAATACATTTTATTTTATTTATTTATTTAAAATATTTCTATGCCGGCCCCATCGCAACAAAGCCTCGGGGTGGCTCACAAAGAAAACATAAAAACATACATAAATAATAATAATATAACAATTAAAAAAACGTTTAAAAAACCCCCAGTGCATTCTCAGCTAAAAATTTTAAAATCCTAATTAATTCAATAATTTAACAATTAAAATAAGTTTTAAATAAAAAGGTCTTAGCCTGGCGCCGAAAAACAAATAACGACAGTGCCAGGTGGACCTCTCTGGGGAGCGCATTCCATAGATGGGGCGCCACCCCAGAGAAAGCCCTCCTCCGGGTACTCACCATCCTAATATCATTCACAGAGGGTTCCCGGAGAAGGGCATCCGTTGCTGATCTCAAGGGGCGGGAGGGCATATATGGGCCCTCATTTTCCCATGAGGGCCCATGAGAAAACCCATTTTCCATGGGTTTATATAACATATGACCACTGAATGAGTGCATACTTAAAATGATGTACATGCTGCAGCCTCACCGTGAGTTATTTATCCCATCTTGTGTGTCTGTTATGTTAAGAGCTCCACTGAAGAAATGGGATCAGCTAAAAGTGGATCACCTCTTTGTCCTCACTTGTCTCTTTCCTGCCACTTTTTTCCTCCTCCTTTTTCTCTCTGGCCTGGTTTGCATGTAACACTATCTACACTAACTCATCAAAAGTGTCTATTTAAACCATCGTTTCTTGCCTGCCTATGGTTTAGTTAGCAGATTACTGAACAATAAATGTGGTTTGTTTTCTCATTCCCTGGGTTGTTTGTTTTCTTCTACCTTTACCTGCTCCCTCATGGGATCCCAGCTGCCTTCATAGCATTGCAGTATTGATATGTAAATGTTTTTTTTCTCACTGTCCTTGCCTGCTGCATCTGTTGTTTAGTGAAAAGACCCACGAGCAACCTGTGATTTTGTTTTTGCACTGTGAAGGAGTCAGGCAATAGTTAACACTCTATAAAAAAAGTTTTGCAAAACTTATATAAAAATACGGATGCTGAGGGATGCTGTAGCATTCTTTCCAGTGATCTCTTACTTTATTTTCAGCATGTTTAGTACAGAGAACCATGTTGGAAGCCCACGCTGTGAGGGCTGCTGTTAGCTTCCTGAAAGGATTATTCAGAGCATCCCAATTCTCAGGTTTAGAATTGGAAACATTTAATGAGCAGCCATGGCTGCTGGATGATTTTATGTGCTTTCTGTGAATCCATTTACATAGCATCCAATTGAGTTAGGTGTTTTAAATCTGTCAGGTTAGAAATCTTGCTGTGAAGGTTTACGATCAGCCACATTTAGTTAGGATTGTAGGTCAGCAAACTGAGTGCACCTGCAGCAGTAGTTTATGTTATCCTCAGAGTGGCCCAAAATAATAATGGCACATATGACCAGAAAGTGTGTGTGTGTGTGTATGGTAAGTTTACATTTTTGGAATGTATAACTTTGGACTTTCTGTTCCCTTATTAAACCTTTTCTTTGTAACCATGACAGATAGAAATATTATCTTTGAAAGGTAGCTAAGCCTGCAGTTCTGTATACACTTAAAGGATTAAATCCCATTGAATTCAGTGGCACTAAATTCTGAGTGGACATGCATAGTAATTTGCTAAATGGCTCTTAATTTAAGAATGGTTTAAAAATTTGTGGGTTGACAATCTTCCTCTTGCATGGTTCCTTCCCTTTATATATCTTCTGTAGGACAATTTTTATGACATCTTGTGAAATTTTACATCAGCAAATTAGCATATGTGCTAATTTGAGTAGCTCAGAATTAGGATAAACTAATGTTCTAAAAATGTGTTGTCATAGTCAACTTTGCTAAGTCAAGAACAGGACTGTTTGTACTGCCTTAAATATAACTAAGCTAAAACAAAATAAATACATAAGAATAAAGGTTGTCTGAGGTAATGTAAAACAAAATGGAAGTAGGAATCAGGGCCAAGGCCTGTCTTAAAAATCCTCCAAAGAGCAGTAGAGAAGCAAAGACCAAAAATGAGCAAAAGCTTATATGACAAAGTGGACTAGTCCACTGGGCCTCATCAAGTGTGGAAGGTACATCCTTCTTGATATTTGGAAGAAAATTAGTTCTTTGGTTCCAGCCCAGCAAATATTGGAGGCTACTGTACTAAGGGCGTTCCTTTTTGTGGTCGTTCTCATTTTTAATCTATCGCTTTCCATACTTAATTCATACAAGCCTCTGAAATCAGGTATACAAGTATCCAAGGCATGGGGTGAGGCATGGCAGCAAATTCTGCTGTCTCAGTCTTCACACTCTGCATTTCATCTAGACCAGGGGTCGGCAACCCGCGACTCCGGAGCCCCACATGGCTCTTGAACCCCTCTGCTGCGGCTCCCTCTGTCGCTCAAAACACCACAGCGCTAGCTAGTTTAGCTAGTTAAGTAAATCAGCTACATTCCTCTGCTAAACAAGCTTCCTGCAGGCTCTCATGTTACACAAAACAAAACCCTGCTGAAAAGATTCTCTTTGTCCCAAGGTAATCTCCTTCATCTGAATGTTAAAAGCTGTGCTTGGGACCTCTCATCTGCTAATCAGTCACTAAACACACCTATATCTCCAGCACAGCCACTCTGCTGACCTGGGCTGATTTACTGAGCTCTCCCCCCCACCCTACCATGGATAAATCAAAGAAAAGAAAAGTTTCTGAAGAAAACCAAACATTTAATGATACGTGGGTAGATTCATTTGCTTTTACTGCTGACGAACTTATGGGGTTTGCTGTTTAATGCATGCAGCCCTTTAGCACTGACTTTGACTCTTCAGGAAGCTGTTCTGCTATTCAAAATAGATGAAAGGAGTCCTACTAGTTTATAATGTAAGATTAAAAATAACAGTTTTTAGTGACTGAACAAGAGCTGCAGCTAAATCATAATGAAGATATACATAACATTAAGGTAAAAAATGATATATGCATTGTTATCTTCATTTTAGATGTCAAAAGGGTTTTGCGGCTCCCGGTGTTTTCTTTTGTGTGGGAAACAGTCCAGATTGAGTGTTAAAGGTTGCCGACCCCTGATCTAGACCATTCTTTTTGGAAATCTAGAAGTGCTGTAAAAAGGGAAGGAAGGAGGTTGGTACACTATTTGGATACTGCAGAAGCCCTCTGCCCTAGCCTCCTTCCCTGCCCCCTCCCCCACTAGGATACCCCATTTCCTCTTCTTCAAAGTTGATTTGTAATCTTGGAGCAGCAGCCAGCATGGTTCCTTCCATGAGGGCTGTGGGGGAGCTGAGGCTATGCTTTTGAAGTCCTGGCTCTGAGGTTGCAGAGCCTCATAGCTGGCATTCAGTAATCCCCTCTCTCCCACTCCTGATAATTTCAGGAAGCCATAGATGTGTACTCTTAGCAGAGTTTTAAAAGTGCTTTATTTTGTCTGGCCTCTTGAGCTGCAAAGGTCTGGAATTTGAATGAATTGGGACTTGCTTTCTACTTTATGTGTACAAGGCTTTAAACATTTATTGGGCTTTCTGATGTGTTTATCAAGAGTAAGCCACATTCAGAAGGATGTGGTGCAACTTCTATAAGTAACAAATAATCAATATACAGGCAGTCCCTGGGTTACGAATGAGTTCTGTTCCTAAGAACATCTTTAAGTCATATTTATATGTAAGTTAGATTGCATAAGTACAAGTTGTATTTCACATGAGTAACCCAAATGTTTTAGTATACATATGTATTTTATCTTTCGATGCATATAAGACACTTAAGAAACACTTCCGTATCCAGTTGGCACTCCACATTTGCAGGGTTTAGGTGCACAGGACCCATGCAAAAGTGGGAAAGGCGTAAATATTGCTAGCTCCCTCTACAAACTTTAACTCTTAATACTGTTGACTATATGTGTGCTGGATTGCTTCTTCCTCTCTCTGTCAGACCTTGGTCTATTCCAGCAGGGCTCCTCTTCATTTACTCCATTCTTATGTCCTTATTCCCCTCCCTTCTTTTCATGCACCAGAACCACCTCTTTGCATGGAGGAAAGGCCAGAGGGATTTCCCTCTCCAGATGGAGAGGCCTTTCGCTTCCCCTCTTTCTTTGGTGATGACGAATTTCTGCAGCAGGCCTAGTAAACCAATTCACACTCGTCATTATGAACCATTTGTCCTTAACTTGAATTTATAAATTAAGAGACTTCACGGCAGTTTGTTCGTAAGTACTGATGTTTGTAACTCAGATGCTTGCGGGGACTGCCTGTATGTATATATTTCCTGTTTTAAGCTCTCCTGGGAAATATTTGTTGGGAGGGGGGAGCTTGTGCTTTCTTAGCCACTGGTGTCCCTTTTTGGGAGCCTTCAGGAAGGCTTGTGCTCATCACCATCAACATATGTCACGTATCAATATGAGGGGGGAAGGATTAAGGGAACCGTATACATTGCACATATACATGAATGGCCAGTTCACATTCAATATCCTCCTTTCCTTGGTAGGAATATGTTTTCCTGAGATCTGGGCCCACTCCTCATTCACATCATTATGCTGAATGTATGAACCAGCCCTCTTGTTTTTTTAACTATAGCTACCGTGTAGCTATAGTGTGAACTGGTTTTTTTTTTTTTAAATCCCTGTCAAGAATGTTTGAAGTGGCATTTTAATGTGATACGCAGTGAAGTGTTGTTCTGATCAAAGGCCTCCCCACCCACATAGCAAACTGAAGGAAGAGCAGAGATGGGAATCATTTGCATAGCCAAACAATGTTTTATTAATACCAAGCATTACACTGGGATTGTTACAGCCTCTAAATCCAGAATTTGGGGAACTCGTCACATAGTGGCCTGTGCCAGATGGCCCAATTTGGATAATAAAATCTTAGATTAATGAGCATCATGCAGGCTCATGGAACCCTTATCCCGAAGCTTTGTCCCTCACTTTGTGTGAGCAGCAAAACAAGCTAGGACTTAATTAAAACAAATGATGGCTAATGATTTCCAAACAAGCCAAGATCGTAACCTAGCTTTTTACCTGCCATGTTTACTCATTTGGGCAAAGGAAGAAGCAAAGAAGCAGGCTGTATAAGGCTGTATGGGACTCATGGACATTCTGGCTTATTAAGTCAGGATTTATAGTTTAGTGTGATGTTTCATCTGAACTGTGGTTTGGCGCTATGCAAACAGTTCCAGCGTCAAACATGTCGACGTTCTTGGCCAACCATAGCTTGCTGCTTTGTCTGTACTAGGTTAACTATGGTTTACTGAGAACATGAAACTGAGGGGCAGGGAGGGTGATTTGCTCATCCCCATAATATGAAACTGGTTTTGGAGTTCATAACTGGAGCTTGGCCTCACCTGTTCCCTTCTTTTCCAACCTTTATTCCTTCCTTTTCGTAGTGCTTTGCTTAAATAATTCCTTCTTGGTTTTGCTTAAATAATTTTTTCTTGGTTTCACTTAAAATCATGTTTGTTTTATATGTATTAAAAATGTATATACTGTCTTTGAACTTCTAGGGCAGTTTGTAAAAACTTGATTAAAACTTTGTATGCAAGTTCAGAAGTACCTCAGTCAAATGCTGATTTGCTGGGCATGCACAATCCATGATCTTGTTGCTTGAGATGTAACAAACATGGATATGTATGGAGTGGATGAAGTTAGGGAGGAATCAGATAATCCCCGGCTCACTGCCAGAGCCCAACTTCGCAGTTGGGATTGCATGTTAGCCACCCTGTGAGAGGTTATTGAGACAAAAGAATGCATGAGAACATATATATTGTATGGATAGATTAATTGGAGAGCTAGGATTGGTTGCAACATTTTGCTGCGTTGAACTCCTAGGTGGTCTGCATGGCAGGGCCAGCTCATTGTGGGTTAAATAATCCACAATGTGCTGGGTGCATGCAGCTGCTATTTGGAATATGCACCCCCTGATTGTGATGGTAGGGGATTGTGCTGTGTTGTGTAAAGCCAGCCTTCATGGGTTATTTGATGGTTAAACAACCCTCCCATAACCCTAAGTTGAGAGTTATACAAGCACACAAGATGATGTTCATCTTGGCTTAGATAATGTTATTATTAGGTGATGTGCAGTGATCATAAAAGCAGAAAATAATTATTTACATACCCCCATATTAAACCAAAATTAATAAAGCTGTTGTGAGTGTTGGAAGGTGGGGATTGCCACTTAAGAGTTAGTTTTGTTTCCGTTGTTTGAGTAGAGAAGATTTTAGTCTCTCTGGTATCTTACTAGCTAGAGTAAAAGTGTTGTGTCCCTGAGGCATACAATAGCTCTGCTTCTATTCATACAATAGGAAATGGCAGATAAGACTCTTGTTCTCCTGGAGTGGTATATTCAAACTCTTTCATGTTTTCTAACAGTGCTCTTAGAAACAGTGACAAGGTCAAAAATGGGCATATTTTCTAAGTAGCAAAGCATTAAAGCAGAATTTCTCCCTGTTTTTTGTGTTACTTTGTTTCCATTTGTTTTCTTTGCAGGAAGCTTGTCATACGTATGTCAGTGATAATGCCTTTCTGCAAAGGGTTATGGGCTGGTGCAAGGAGAAGAGGGGAAATTCCTCTGCATGAGCTAGATTTTGGTTGCATGACACTAGCTTTTACCCTATGATTTTTTGGGAATGGGAAATTTATATAATGCTTTCTGTGGAAATGCTCACTTATCAGCTTATAGATCTGACTATCTTAAATGTTTTGAGATGTCTGAACAGTTTTTATGCTGGGTTGTTCAGTCCCTTTTGGTGTGAGGGCTAAATATAGTTTCGGAGACTCTCCAAAAGAGTGATGTTGTTTTGTTGTTTTATGTTAATTTTTGTTTGTGTTTTTAACTTTTGTTAACTGCTCTGAGAGCATTGGCTGTTGGGTGGTTTAAAAATGAAATAAAGAATTATTATACACAAAATCTCTCTGGGGCAGCATTATACAGTGATTGCCAGGGCTGAAGACACAAGCAGTGGAGCCGAAGAATAGAAGAGACACAGATAGTAACATATTTTAGTTTAAGGGTCCTCCTGCAGCCTTAACCCAGGTTTAGTAAAGGAATTTTAGAATGTGGGAAGAACTTATAAAATAGGGGAAACCATTTAACTGCCAGTTTCTGGGCACCAAAGTTAAAGAAGGATGCACATAAATTGGGAAGGGTTATCTGTAGGAATAAACTGCAACTAGAATGGTCTGGGTTCTGGAAACAGAGCCATATGAGAAGAGGTTGAAACAATTGGGCATGTTTAGCCTCAGGAAAAGAAGACTGAAGGGATATATGATAGAACTCCTCAAGTACAGGTTGTTACTCAGAGGAAGGTCAGAATCTTTTCTTGATCATCCCAAGGAGAAGAACATTGAACAACAGGTTCATGTTACATGAATCCAGATTCCAGGTGAACATCAGGAGTAATTTCCTGGCCATTAGAGCAATATGACAAATGAAACCTGTTACTTAGGGAGATTTTGGACTCTCCCACCCTGGAGGCATTCAGGATGCAACTAGCAGCCATCTGTGAAGAATGCTTTGACTTGGAGTCCTGCACTCAGTAGAGGGATGGACCCAGTGGCCTTCTTGGTCCCTTTCAGCTCTACTATGCTATGATTCTAAGATTGGTGGAAGGTTAGGGGAAGGGGTTAAGGCCATCTGGAGTGTACCAGAGGTCTGGATTAGGCCAGTCCACATACATATTTTTATATGCTGCACAAAGTAAAGAGGTGGATTAATTTAATTTAAAACTCTTCAGCTTGGGACTCTTGCATGAGCAGAGAAGCTTTCTTCTTGAACAAGATGAGCACTCAATTTTTCTCCCCCCTTCATACAGCTGCCACGTTCTCATGGATCATGAATCACCAGGAGTAGCTATTTTTGAGGGGCGGGCATGGTGCAACTTTTTGAGGTGGCTGACAAAAATGGGGTTTGTATCATATGCAACTAGTAGCCTTTTTTACTTGTGCTTCACCTTGTATTGATTTAGGCAAACAGTGATTTTTTTGGGGAGAATGACTGTTGAAGGAAGGTAATGTGAACAGTGGAGGAAGTTTTGTTAATGTGTTTTAATGTACTTTGCAATAATAATTGATCCACTATTCTACTGTGTGTGAATGAGTAACATTTAATTGAAACTTGTTTATACTGAAATGGATCATATTCTAAAGCAATTATGTCTACAATAGTAGTATCAAAATTAAAATTAAAGTGCTTTTTTGTTTTTGTCTGGAAGGTGTGAAGTAGGCTGCTTTAAAAATATGCCTCATAAATGATTTTGTTTTTACCATGGTCACGATAATCTTTCTAACATAGAAGGTTTTTGGACTGCTGAAAAAGAGGCTTGAGTTTGATAAATCTCCAAAAGAAGGAAATTCATGACCAATCTCTGAAGATACCTGTATTATGTACCCATGGTAGCCTGTATAAATGGCCAGTGTGGTGTGTAATGGATAATACAGATGGACTTGCAATGAGTCCCATGAGAGAAGACAGAGGAAGGAAGCTGGGTCTGAGTTTTGATTGCAAATCCCCCCTCACCCCTGAAGGTAACCTACTTCATGGGGTTTTTATGAAAATTAAAATTGAATGACCCCCTCATCATTACTGCCTTGCATTATGCTGAGGGACAGGACACAAATGTGATGTAGATTAAGTGACAAAATTAAATTATATTCAGTGTGCATGCTTGTGCATGTTTACTCTGATGTAAGTCACATTGAGTTGAATCCAGACCTAGCTATGTGCAACTAGGCTGGCAAAAGCAGACTTTCCTGTTTCCTTCTTCCCAAAGCAGCCCCTCAGTTCCCCTGAAGTTACTGTATGGAGCTTGGGGGACCCTAATGAGTGGTGTGTGTTGTGAAGCAGTGGGGGATCCCCCCAAATCAACCAGAGGTTCCTTTTGTGAGAGGAGGCCTTTTGTCCATGAAAGGCAGGTACTGGATGCAGCTCACAGTGTTTAACAGGATTGACTTCTAGGTACATTTGTATAATATGATAGCTTTAGTGCTATAATTTAGTAATTGGAAGCTGACTTTGAAAAGGTATGAAAGGGTGGAAGACCTTGCTTATCTTCCTTTATATGTCTCATGTTTCTACTGGAATCTTGTTCATATGTGGCTGCTAACCTTGTGGAATTAATTGTCATAGTAGCTGGTAATAACCACTGGCACAGAAAGCTTTAAAAATGACTGGGAGAAATTCATGGCGGATTGATGTTTATCAGTGAGTTACTACTGGCTGCAAGCATAGAGAAATAGAATCTCTATTTCCAAGGGCATTAAGTCTCCAGTTCACCAGGTAATAGAAAGAAACAGGGCAATTTTCCCTGTTGTGCTTTGCTTGTTTGGTTTCCAGTGGTTTCCTGCTAGTCAGATGAATTGCTAGCCAAACAGTGCTTCCCCCACCCCTCAAATAAAATTAAAGGCTTCAGCAGGGCAGTTCTGATAGTCATCCTGGTTTTGAAGGTTGCATGTTAACCAATCTCTGTATAACTAACTGGCATGACTCTGTAAATGTCATAAATAAGAATAAGCAGAATTATTATTTAAAAATTGGGAAGCGATGAGATATAATTATCTTTGCAATCTGCAAATTTCTGTGCATTAGGGTTGCCATTACTATGTCTTTCTTGACTGCATTTGACTGGAGACTTTCCAACACATTTGTTCCTGGAATCATGTAATGTTCCTTAACTTTCTTCCATGCAAACCACAGTAGAACATTATTTATAGTTGGTTGTTGAGTATGATTTTGCCATTAGGAATAACTTAGGCAAAGTCTTGGAAAATGGCAGAATGTCAGGAGCCATATATACGTATGTCCCTTAAAATGGAGCAAGGAGATCTCCATTTTGTTTTGCTATGTAGAGGGCTGTGAAAGAGAATTGACTAAGCTAGTTATACAGGCAGAGGCCAAAGGCCTCATCTGCGCTATAGGGAGGAATTGAAGCAGTGTAATTCAATGGAGGAGATTCACCCCAGGCCAAGCTAGGCTGCTTTCTGGTTGTCATGGTGACAGAGTATTGATTCTCCTTTTCTCTGACCCCCTTTAGTATGAGGATACAGGATCTTGAACCAGCTACACCACTAATCACATCTAAACCCTGTTAAAATAGTACTAAACGAGAACTGCAGAACTTTGTATGTGTATTTTGATGGGTAGAGATATGAGGCAAGTCAGTTCTTAAAAAATCTGTTTTGGGAAGGATTATTCATATATTGTGGGAAGGGATGAGGAAGCAAGAAGAAAAGTTGTCCGATTTATTCTGAAGATTTGATTTAAAAAGTTATGCCCTGCCTTTCTACAATTGGAACAAGGCCAGCTAAATAACATTTGGTGGAATAATAATCTACACAAGTATGTATCTGAATTCCAGAACAAATGGTAGAACTTTCCCCAGCAACTTTTAATTTTATGTCCTTTAGGCTAGTGTAATTCTTTGGGAATTAGAGGAAATCTGCTTTTTAAAATATAACAGCCCACTTATTAAGAAGGCCAGAAGGAGAGAGAGACAAAGGTTTGTCCTAATTGCAGGTTTCTGTGACATCACAGAAGCCTGACCAGTGTCTACGAAGGTATCCCAGATTAATGAGTAATTAATGGTCCACTTAAATGAGGGGTTTTGTCAGTACTGTTGGTCATCAAATTTACATGTCCTGTGATTTGAATTTGAAACAGTGCTTGAGATAGGTGCTCTGAAGCAACATCTGGCTAGATTCCCTGAATATAGGAATAAATGATAACAATGTTAGAATCTCAGGTCTTATATTCAGATTTGCTATTCTTATCCTGGTATTTTTTATGAAAGTCTACATATTTTTCTTGTAAGCACATTGACATTTTTTAAGATGAAATTTTCATTCTGTTAAATTTCAACTGAAGTGTTTCAAAAGAGTTCCAAAAATCTCTTTGTTTTCCAAAATAACATTTGTATTTAAGATATACTTTGCAGGCGATTGTCTGTTGATTTATTTGCTAGCAAAAGGTCAGCCGGTAACAGGAAATTTTAATACACAGACTAAGAAAGGAAACTATGGTTTACTATGCATTTACCTTCACTTTAATTAGTCTCTCTTTTGCTTTCCATATTGTGTAAGGAGAAGCGCAGCTGGGAATTGTGCTAGTTCCTAATTACCACATTATAAGCTGTCCTGGATTGAACAAGGAAAAATAAACTAGGCTCTAACACAATGCAATAAGATAGTCCCTGAAATTTATATTATATTAAATGTTAAGTTTGGTTGTATGATTGTTGTAAGTTCTCTGATCTGGGTTCTTATGCTTTCTCTTTTGCTGATTTCTTCTGTGTTTGCTTACCAATTATGTATGAATTGGGTCTGCATTTATTTCATGAGTTTTTATTCCATGATTCTTTTCTTCCTCTTTCTGTTGTGGATGTTTCTGCTCAGTCATATTGCTGTATTGTACAATTTCTTTAATAAAGGCCCCATCTAAGAGAGGTAAGAAAAGAAGCAGGCATGGCTGCTACATACCCAATGATGTGGTGAGTAGGGAATGGGAGAGAAGTATTAAACTTTTACTACTCTTTGCAATGATTTTCATTGGCTGGAAGGCAAATGCCCTGGATAGAAAAGAAAATTTGGATATAAAATTGGCATCCTGAATCTGTTGTTGTTGCTAGTCGCGAAGTCATGTCCGACCCATCTCGACCCCATGGACAACATTCCTCCAGGCCTTCCTGTCCTCCACCCTCCCCCGGAGTCCATTTAAGCTCACACCAACTGCTTCAGTGACTCCATCCAGCCACCTCATCCTCTGCCGTCCCCTTCTTCTTTTGCCATCTATTGTTCCCTGCATTAGGCTCTTCTCCAGGGAGTCCTTCCTTCTCATTAGGTGGTCAGAGTATTTGAGTTTCATCTTCAGTATCTGGCCTTCTAAAGAGCAGTCAGGGTTGATCTCCTCTAGGACTGACTGGTTTGATCGCCTTGCAGTCCAAGGGACTCGCAGGAGTCTTCCCCAGCAGTCTGTGGACAGCTTTAATTCTACCAGTCACTGTTAAAATATGTAAGACGTAGTGGCTGACACTCACTGCTTTAGCACTACTAAACTAGACTGGCAAGAGAAACACAGTGACTTAGATTGCATGCTAACCTATAATTTATTGAACCCATGATTAACTCATAGTTTGCTGCATTAGGGTAACACAGGCAGATGATTGAAGAAACTTGTTTCTCAATTGCCAAGTTGTGTGTTCCCCACAGCTCTCACTTTCTCTCTGTAACCCAAATGCCTTTGCAACTCTAGTGCTGGCACGTAGAGCAGCTCAGTTTTTTGACCTTTGCTGCCTGCTGCCTCTGTAGCCTGGGAACATGGCTCAGGGATCTCATGTAACAACAACACATAGCTTAAACAATCCAGTAGTTTTCATCCAATATCAAGCACAAGATTCTCCCCCTGGGTTATTTGTGGTTAACCTACCATGCTTTGCTAGTTTGCGCATGTCACAAGAAGTCAGAGATTCAGAATTCAGTAATTCATGGGTTAAATAAAGCATGGGTTCCTGTGATGTGTGAACCTGGTTAAGTATTTCCTAGATGTATTGCAGATTATGTTAATTGTACAAGATGGGAATTGACGGACTATAATGGGTAATGGTTGTGGGCAATTTGTTGCCCAGCTGGTAGTGCATGAAGATTTTAAAAAGCTAAATCTTTCTTCTTTATACTTGGTTTTTTTCAATTTTGTTTAGAAAGGAATGGGGTTCCCCAGGATCCAACAAACTTTAACAGTAACTGTTGAATAACCATGGGGAGAACAGTAGTTTAAACTTGTTCAAGTAAGTTTTTACAAGTTCAGCAAACAGGGACCTTGGAATCCTGGCTTCTGCTCTTTTGGGGTAAAGCAGTATATTTATGTGGTGATGGAAGACAAGGAAAAAGAGGCAGGGAGAGCTACTTCACTCTTATCCACTGGCTGGTTTTCCTCAATTTCCTTGGCCACTTTCGCCCCCCATACAGAATGGCAAATGTGTCTGGACGGGGTCAGCACCAGCTAAGAGCCCACATCACAGCCCTGCAGAACCCAACTGACAAGAATTTGCTGGGCTTGTTCCTTCCCATCACCATTACATCCTGCTTACTCAGTTGCCTCTTGATCTGCCCCAACAAGGATTAGCAGCAGGTGCCACAGCCTACTAGCTCTTTGCCTGTCAGACAACTGAAGACTAGTAGTGATGGGAGAGAAAAAGAAGAACAAGAGCTGCTGGTGACAATAGTGATAAGAAAGTAGATTCACTGAGGGAGGGGGCACATTGAGGATGTATTTCATGAGGGCCCTTAAAAACCTGGAGCCAGCACTGTTTCTGAGAATCCTGGTCTGAATGGGGGAATTCCTCAGAGCAAAAGCAGTTTTGCCATCTCCTCTCACCTCACTGCTAGGAATCCAAACTCTATGCTTGCTGCCAAAGGTGTAGATCTTGACTGGGCTGCTCTTGTGGATGAGTAGGCAAAGGAATTTGTCTGTAGGTTAAACACATTAACTGTTCCAGGAAAATAAATGCAGACTCCCCCTTCCCTTCATTCTGTTCTTTCTCTTTCCCCCTCCACTCATGATTTTTATAAATAGATTTTGGACACAGTTCTTCCAGCAGTGGGGGCAGCGGGGGGGGGGATTAATAGAAAGGCTGAATGTAACCTAAATTCCAGAGTGCACTGAACTGGGCAGTCAGGGAAACATGGGAATAAACAAGCCAGAGCTTCATCCAGATGTTTTCCACCTGAGAAGCAGGTGATAAAGCAATGCTTTAAGTGGAGATTAATTAGTTGCATCATCATATATGCAAATAGCAATCTCAGTTTCTCAAATGCTGTTTCTTGTGTAATCAAAACAGCACCATCCATACATAAGATGAAAGTATCTGCAAGGTTCAGTGAACCCCAAATTGAGCAAAAATACCTCAGCTCAGTGTCTGAGCATGCTCAGTGGGCAGGGAATGCTAACTGAATTTTGTATTGGGAGAAAAGAAAACCTGGGATAGGTGGTGAATGAAATCCTGAGCAGAAGGACTTCACACCACAACATCTTACTGCCATTCTCTTTTGTGTATACTAATGATAGTCTAAATTCTCTGAGGGGTATTTTTTATGTACTCAAAACTGTACTTTGCACACATGAGGGGAAAGCAGGCTAGGGAAACTCTGAAATATGGAAGAATACAAAAGATGTCTAAGAAAAATTAAAAACTTTAGGAGGGGAATCCCTCCCCCAGTCATCTCACTAAGGACCAAATGTGCTCACTGGCCGTAGAATACTGATTTTTGAGGTGAAGGAAATGACAACTTAGATGGGAGAAATAATGGAATGATGAATCTTGAAGAAAAGTGTTATGCACTGCAGTAATTGTATGTATATTATTGCCCTTTCCCCCAGTGCACTCCTACATGTTTAGCTTTATGTTGGTCTGAAAGCAAAGAGAAGTAAAAACTGTCAAGTAGTTTTTTGATGCTACTCTATTTGACCAGCTGGAATAATTACTTGACACATGTGGTCACATGGCCACATTACTTGACACATGTGGTCACATGATATGTGGGTTAGAGTGCTGGGCTGGGAACTCATGAGGTCTTGATTCTATTCCCTGCTTGGCCATGAAGCTTACTGGGTTGCTTTGGGTCAGTCATTCACTCTCAGTCCCGCCTACCCTTCATGGTGGTTGTTAAGTGAAAATGAGGTGAAAGAAGACTCTAAGCTGCTTTGGGTTTCTTGCGAGAGGAAGAAAGGCAGATAGAAATGTAATGTAAAATTAATAATTGCTGCTCATAGAAAATAATGTGCTTATCCAAAGTATTTGTAGCTAGATCGACGTCTCCACAGTACTTACTGTGTTTTGGTTCCATACCCGGTTGTTTAACGTATGGTAGTGGGTAAGACAGGACACAGACACAAGCAAACAGTTCACAGGCCCACAATTGCTTCAGTTTAATTGGTGAACATGGGTGTTACTGTGACTTGTGTGTGGGCTTAATTTTATAAAATCAGTCCAGTTAAGTGTGTGTGGCTGAACATTGGTAATGTTCTGATGATACACATGCATCCGAGGGTGGCAACATTGGGAACTGCCTTATGCTGAGTCAGACCATTGATCCATCTAGACCAGTATTGTAGATGCTGACTGGCAGTGTGTCCCTAGAGTTTCAGGAAGGGGTTTTTTTTCCCATTCCTATCCAAAGATAGGAATCTGGGGGATGGTGGAGGACAGGAAGGCTTGGAGGAATGTTGTCCATGGGGTCGCGATGGGTCGGACATGACTTCGCGACTAACAACAACATCCAAAGATACTAGGGATGTGACACAGGGCTAGATGAGGTGGAGGTAAGAAGCTCATCTTGTGGAAAACCTGACCACCTGCTTCAAGAGGTTGTCTTCTTCATGAACTGTATTTTCTGGGTGCTAGATGCTGTTAAAACTATGTTATGTGTGAGTTAGATCTATTCTGTATGACCTCCTATCAGGATTACAGTCTATAGGCCATGGGCACATTCATTCATTCCATTCATTAGCATTTCAAAAATAATTTATTTGGTTACAGTTTGAAAACAAGTTAAACTTCACTGTTACATTAAGACAAATTAGGAAGCAGCAATGACAGCTATAAAATCAAAGCAAATTGCTTAAAATATTGCACCAGTGATACATTAGAACTGAGATGAAAATAAAGTTTTCACTGAGCTAAACAATTGTGTTAAAAACACAAGTTATTATAAAGTCTAAAACATCCAGGAGAAATAAAAAATAAATGCTCTTCTCTGGAGAGAGCATTCATTAACTGGGGAGGGGGCACTGGTGAAAAGGTTCTTGCCCTTATAGGTATCCACTGCATTTTATTGGGTCTAGGCATGCTGATATGGGCCTTGGTTGAAGACGTCAAGCCTTAGGTAGGTCCCATGGGCAAACCTAGCACTTTAAATTGGGCCTAGAAACAAATTGGAAACTAGTGGAGGTCTTGAAATATTGACATAATGGGCTCAAGGGTGCAGAATACCCTTGAAACCTGATTGTACCTTTGTACCAGTCGAAGTTTCTGCACTATTTTCAATAGTAGCTGTGCAGCTAACACATCATAGTAGTACAGAATTTTGATAAATCAGTTTAATAACCAGAGTGGCTTCAGGCAACATAAAGAGCAGCAAACAAGTAGATGCATAAATATATTTGTGTGGTGTAATGTCAAATCGGGAGCATGTACTTTGGAAGAGGAAGAAGCTCTGACTTTGGATTCATGTTCTCATTGCATGCAGGCTCTCTTCCAGATATTAGAGCTAGAAGTGTGAATCACTACTGCAGCCTCTCCCTAGCAGGTCTGATATCTGGAGACTATCTGTGTCTGACAGCTTGTTTTTTAAAGAAAATTTTCTGTCCTTGAATATGTGTATTGGACTGATATATTACATTTTAAGGCAGGATGATAGGGGAAGGGAGGTTTACTGGTACTACAGCCTTCAGCTCCTTGGCTATGAAGGAACATTTTGGCTGTGGTTTTTAACCTGAAATGCTGTAGGGAACTGTCTAGACAAGTCTTTTTGCCTATCAAGGCAGTGAAAGTTGCAAGACTGGTATGCTGAGAGTCTGATGGCAGCAGCTACATGGTATAAACCATGATTAGCCCATGCACAGTTGTTGTTAACATGGGGTAAATTTGAAGACATTGAGCAGTTTGCAGGATGTGTGGCCCCTTGCCAGATATTTAATGCCTTTTGGCTGTTGTTGGTGAGACCTAAAGGTTTGAATGTGATGTCTTACAATTTTGTAAAGCTTAAGAACAAGCTTAATTCATAACTTCAGCCAACGAGGGGGCTTTTTGAGAGGCAACTTTGAAGTAGTTTTGATTACAGATAGGCCTTTTGCTTTGAACTCATACTGGTATGTAGTATCAACACTAGGAGTTTTAATGGGGCAGGGTCATGCTGTTACATGTGTTAGAAGCACATGAAGTCATGCATCTGGAATGCATTAAGACTGTATGCAAAGACTGTCCTGACTTACAGTTCCTTACTTCAGTGCATATTTAGTAATCCTTCCCACCAAGATTCTTCTGTATTGAAAGTTAACAGCTCCAGTTTTGGTTCATTATTTACCTCAATGAAAATGTTTGAAATGAAGAAACCAGAATATTTTCCAGTAGAGTTTATGCACTCCTGTAAGGTTTATATTTACCGCATTTGTATTCATTCTTCTGCTTAGGAGCTTGGGGTTGTCACAAAGAGGAAGGACAAGATCTTCTTTTGCTGATACCAGAGTGTAGGACACAGAATAATCAAGTGAAGTTGCAACAACCTAGGTTCAGGCTAGATATCAGGAAAAGTTTCCTCACTGTCAGAGCAATATGACAGTGCAACCAGTTGCCTAGAGAGGTCGTGGTCTCTTCCAGTCTAGAGACATTCAAAAAGAAACTGGACAGTCATCTGAGTGGAATGGTGTAAATTAATGTCTTGCAACAGCAGGGGGTTGGACCCAATGGCCTTCATGGCCCCTTCCAATTTAACTATTCTATGATTTTGTGTGTGGATACCATGGTTTTGTCACATAAGGGCAATCGGAAATTGAAATTAAACATTAAAAGTAGGCTAAGTTTTGCGTACGGTTAGGGTGATGCCCACAGGTTCATGATGACTGCACTCCACGCTGTTCTCAAAGAAATGCATATGTTTGTACAAGTGAGAAGTTAAATGGCACAGGCACAGATATCGCAATGTGTACAAGAACCATTTTTTCACCTCCCCTTCACAGAGTCCTGCTAAGGCGTGTGAGGAAACAGGACCTCTGCATATTACTGCAGCTTCATGGTCATGTAAGGGTAATGTGTAATCTGTCATAGTATTTTAGAATGTTCACATAAACGGGGAGGGATCATAGTCCAATGTTGGAGCCACACCTGATTTGGAGGTCCTGGTTTAAGGCTCCCTTTCAGTTTTATAACATTCAGGCATACATATGCTTTGACATGTGTTACATTATTTTTGGTTTAGCAAGTCCATAAATTTGTTGAGGGTATTTTTATGCACAACATATTCATACATATGTTTTATTACATGTTGAGAAAGTAGGTTTCATAACATTTCTAAATAAAATGTTATTTAAATTTGCAGAGGCTGATATTACAGTGCTTTATAGTGGTCAACTTTTATGAGTGGCTTTGATTGCAAAATGTTTCTGTATACACCTTTGTGTATATCAGGCGTCCTCAGACTTTTTCAACAGGGGGCCAGTTCACTGTCCCTCAGACGGTTGTGGGGCCAGACTATAGTTAAAAAGAAGAAGAAGAAATTCCTATGCATAGTGTACATTAAAAAGTTAATTAAAATACATTTTAAAATAGTTGAAATTAAAATAAATTTAAAAATTAATTAACATTTAAAATTAATTAAAAAATAAAAAATGTTTGCTCACTTGCTCGGGGAAGGCCGCGGCAGAGGTGTGGGAGCCCCAACCCTGCTCCACCGCGGCCTGTCCACCCCAGGTTTGGCAAGGCAGCCGCAACTTACTTGGAGAAAGCCACGGCAGAGGTGTGGGAGCCCCATGGCTTTCTCTGAGTAAGCTTTCTCCACCACGGCTTTCTTTGAGTAAGCCGCTCCACTTCAGCCTGTCCGCCCTGGGCTCGGTGAGGCAACTGCTGCCTGGCCCTGCTCTGCCTCAGCCTGTCTGCCCCGGGCTTGGCGAGGCAGCTGTGGCTTAGTCGGAGAAGGCCTGCAACCCAGGGACATGGCTTACATAATTACAAATAGATTTAAAAAGTTATATTTTTCTTCCCTTCAATCTTTTTTTAGTTTCTTTGTTTTCATCTTCGTCTCTCTCTTCCACCCTTCTCTCTTCTGTTTCCCACTCTGTATTCCCACTCTGTATATGTGTGCAATGGGGGAGGGGAGAGAGCAGACGCACGCGCACTTGAGCTGTTACAATTTGGTGCACGTGCTGGTTCTCTGCTCAGTTTCTAAAAATGCCTGCGCCTGCTTAGAGCTTTGGACTTGCTTGGAAATCGTTTTCTCCAAGCAAGTCTACAACCTCTGAGACAGACCGGATAAATGAGCATGGCAGGCCGGATCTGGTCTGTGGCCGTAGTTTGAGGACCCATGCTGTATATGTTATTTTAGACCTTTTTTACACACTAATCCATGGGTATTGGCTATGTTGAGCACCGAAAGAATTATTATACATGATGTTTATACTCTCTTCAGTTGCTTATAACTGAATGCCTGAAGTCTGTATAGATAACATCACACTTATCAGATGACAATTGTATGATTTTAGAATTAATTTGTCTTATTTATTTACAATGTTCTATACCACTCCAGGACAGAGATTTTGGAATGGTGAACAATAAAAGATGAAACAAAGGAATATAGCAGTGCATTTAAAAAGCCTGCTAAAATTGTATCAGTAAAACTGTGGCTGGTTAGATTAGGAAGACACTCCAGAATGAAAATATTTTCTGTTGGCTTCAGAATTAATGTTGGTGAGTGCCTGACCTCCAATGAAATGGAGGCACTATACTGAAGGCATTTCTCCAGGTGGATTCCAGTCAGACCATAGGCTTTTGTGGAATCACCAAGAGCCATCTCATGCAATCTGATGTCCCCAAAGACTGGGCAGTTTGTGAGAAGGACCTGGTTCCAGGTTGTTCAGGCTTTTATGCACTCATAAGATAAAATCAGTAAGTGCATGAAAAAACTAAAACTGAAATTAGATTATTACAGTTCATTAAGATTCAGTAAACTTCATTTATATAAATATAAAGCAGCTGCCCAAAAGCTTGCTACTTTTATAGTGAGCTATGGGTCATCATCTGACTGTTAAAGTCTGGTGCAGTAAATACCCAGTAAATGTTCCTGGAAACCATTGTGTAATAGGAAGCTTAAATGAATATTACAAAAAGGCTCAAATATAGCAAGATGTGACCTACCATTCCCCCTGTTCCCTTTCCTTAGGGGCAGGCGCATTCTTTATAGGGTTACTTTTGGATCTAATGTCCAGTAATGTAGAGGGTAATGCGCTATATCTTGCCATAGTGAAAGCTTTCCTAAGTTTAGGGTAAAGGATTAAGGTTTCTCTGGGAATGCATGCTAGTCATGTCCAAGTCTAGGGCTGGTGCTCATCTCCATTGCAAGCCGAAATGCTAGCGTTGTCCAAAGACGCTTCCATGAGCAAGTGGCTGGCCTGACTAAATGCCGAGGTGCATGGAATGCAGTTACTTTTCCCAATGGAAGTGGTACATATTTTTCTACATTGCATACTTTTGAATTGCTAGATAAGAAAGAGCTGGGACAATGCAGGCACTCATCCCATTGTGTGGATTCAACTTGCCATCCTTCTGATCAACAGCCCAGTGACTCAGTGGTTTAACCTGCTGTACCACCTGCATCCCTTTCCTAAATTTAGGGATATGCAAATAGACATTTTGCAAGTAAAACTGCCCTCATATTTATATTTCGGATGTCCTTAGGCCTGCTTACATAATTTTGTAACATCCTATCCCAACCATATTGTTGAATTATCATTTTAGCTTTTTCATACCCTAGCAATATTCAGCTGCTGGGTGTAAGAAGCATAATTTTCCATTTTTAGTGATAAATATCAGGTAATGTTACTAGGGCCAAACCCTCTGGGGAAAATTCAACTTTCAATCAGGAAGCATATGCTAAGGATTCACAAGTTTTGGCCTGTCTCTAGCCACCACCCTCTGAATTGAGAACACAATTAGGAATTTCCAACACTGTGCAATAAACTTAGTTGTTAAATTTTAAACTGGGTATAACTTTTACATGCAGAGTTGTGATGCTGTATACTGCATTGCATACAGCATCTGGTAGACTTGACCTGGAATATCTGGATGACTGAAGAAATTTATTGGCCTCCTGTTTGCCTATTAAGCCCCAATATCTCCTTTTAAAAAACTCAATTGGCAGGACAAAATCTTCAGTACCTGAGACCCTGGAGGACAGATAGTAAAATGGACAATACTAGATTGCATGAACAAATAATCTGACTTGAGTAAGGTGTGGTATTTATTTCCTTGAGTAAGGTATTTATGTTCAGCATTTGTCCTGGCTGTCCTTGTATGGTAGGTCAATTTTGCATCCATTTTAGGCTATGCAGATCTTGTAATGCTTACCGGAAGAGACTACTGCTTCCCCCAGGGCTGCTGGGATGAATATTTGATCCTCCATTTTCAAAAATATAAATCCAGCTGTTATATTTGTCCAAATGGAAGTTCCATTTCCCTCTTTTTCCCCAACCAATCTTTTGGTTTTAGACTGGTTTTAGACTAGTATGGGTTTTGAAATTTTCCTTATGGTCAACACAGCTACCTTTGCTTTTTGTTGTCTTTGTATGGCAGATAAGTGGCTGAGAGAGAAATAGCTTGCTGTAGGCTACTCAATGAATGTAAAGACTTCAGAGATTTGAAGTACTGGTATCTGACTGAGAGCTCATGCTCATGCACTTCACTCTGCCAGCCTATTTTGCTCTCTTGACCCCCCCCTCCCCTGCAGCAAAACTGATGAAGAGTGACCCATGCCCCTCTTGGATTTCTTTTTTCTTGATGGCAACGAAGGAGACAAAATGAGCTTTTGCTTCTTTTTCAATTAGGCTTGGTATGATTGCACTCACTTGCCAAAAAGCTTAATAATCAGTAACTGTTAATGCTGTTTAATCTAATGGCTTGGCCACATCCACATCTTGTTCTCTCACAGTTCTCATTTGAATGAGTGTTTTGTGTAACACAAAACACACAGCATCCTCTGGGGTAATGGAGTTGCTCTATGAACTGTTTATGAACAGATTCTAGGGTATAGTCTTTATATGATACATGACTGTGTGGAGAGAGAGATTGAATGAACTTGCAAGTATTCTAAAAAGTTACATTCAACTTTTGAAAATGTAGTTGGGGCTCAAATTGGACTTTGTGAAGGTATCTGATACCTTCACAGGTATCTGATAAACAGTTAAACCAGATTCTTTGGTTTAAAGTGCACGGTACAAAACTCATTGAATTGGCCACCCAGGGATATAAATTGGTTGTATTAAAGCCCAAAATGTAGCACAGCACAGTAGTTTTGTTGATGTTTCAAAATCCATGTCTTCTCTTGCTTTGGTTTCACCATTTCTGTATTATCAGCAAACACCATTTGAAACCATGTTCACTTAAAAAGAGAGCACAAGAGAGAATAGATGACATTGGCACAGGAGTGTGGAACCTCAAACCTGGGGCAGCCAATGGTCATGTTCCCATCTCCCATTGTTTGGTGATTTCCCAGCCTTTGTGCTGATTTTTTTTTCCAATGGGGGAAATGTATTGAAATGCAACCCCCCCGCCCCCGCCCCAATGCTTACTGGCAGCAAAGGCTTTAAACTCCAGTATGCTGGTATTTTTTGTTTGGTTTGTGTCTTTTTGACCTTACCCAGTTGCCTTTGGCCCTGCTTGCTACAGGAAAGCAGCTCCTGAGAGTGTCCCCAAAATTAAATTCCACCCTCCAGATGAAAGAGGTGCCTACTCCTGCACTAGCACAAACTTTTCAATAGAAGGAACAAGTCAGCCCCATCATTCTTTGAATACACACAAAAATAGTACAATATGAACGTAATTGCAGTATGTGGGTCTCTATGCAGTAGTACAATATTGAGTAATGGAGAGAGATTCAGATCTGTAGAAATACTGCATTAAACCAGTGATTCATCTAACCCAGTCTTGGAGAACTGCTGCTAATTGGAATACTTAGGATCAACAAGAGGGATCTTTGCCAGTCCTACTAAAGTAGTGAATTTTGCTGAAGATCCTGTGGATTAAACATGAAATGTTGTACATGCAGAGCATGGCTAATTTGTGCCAGTGGTCTTGTACAATTGGTTCTTCTTTGTGGTCTCTGTGCATCACACATATGGGCTTCTGTGCTTGCTCAAGGCCTAGACCATGAAAAACTTGAAGAGCTCAGTGTGCCAGAGTGGGTGGGAGCCCTTCCCCCTCCACTTCCCATGTACATAGGGAAGGGGTTCCCACCCAGTCCCTCAGTTCCTTTTCGACCACCGTCGCATAGACTGGGAATCCTTCCCTTGGTATTTGCTAAGGGCTCTTGAGTTGTCAGATTGTCCTGACTGGCCTTGCTTCTAGTGCGATTCTCTGAGACTTCCCTAACATGTTGTTTGTCTACTAGATGTTCTGAAATACAGTTGTCAACTTTCTTAACTATTGGTCATGCTGGCTAGGCAGATGGGTATTGAAGTCCAAACCACATATATGAGGTTCTGGATTGATGAAGGGTGTTTCTTTGCTGTACCATGCAAACTTCCATATAGTTCCTATTCTAACAGTGAGAACTTGCTGTTGCTTATACTCTCTCCTGCCCTTCCCATTCAGGAATCTGCAGCCAGTTGGCTTTCTCATTCCATAGAAGCATCTGTTCCTCCAGGCCACAGCAGGGTGACTAGGTGTGGGTAAGAAAGACAGGCACAGTTGTTCATACACTCACCAACTAATGAAAACCTTCTTAGCATCTGAGTTCGCTGAGGAAAACGTCTTCCATACATAACTTTGGGCTGTTTGTCTGAAACTAGGTTCCTTTTCCCTAGGCTAGTAAATGGATGTGGGCATAATGGACATGATGAGATTTATCACATTGAGAATCTTGGAACCTTTAACTGTTTGTAACAGTTTGTTCTGCTGTGATTCTTGTTGTAATGTTTTAATGTATTCATCACTTGATGCTGTTTTTACATGATTTTTTATTCTGTGCATTTTTAAAATTGTTATGTGACCCCTGAGCAGGTCAAAACCTTTTTATTTAACTGGTATTTTAAAAAGTAGCATTAATGTAACAGTCACATTTTATTGCTTTTACTGCTCAGATTGTTTTAATGTATGTAATTTTATTGATTGTTTTAATGTTTTGACTGTGAGCTTTGCATGGGGGATGGCACACAAAAGTTTTCTTTTGATGTTTGGCTGGAGCCAAAGTTTTAAATAAATAGATAAATAAATAGCTGCTTAGAGGTTTTAGGGTGCTTAAGTGGTACAGAAGTCATTTGAATAAACAAAATGTGAACGATAGATAAAACCAATTTCTAGCTTTTAATTTAGGGAAGCCTTGGAAGTGTGTGGACAGTGCCTGGTGAGGTTTCAGAAGCAGTGCAATGAGATGGATTGGGGCCTGGCAGGGCCCTCGAAGCATGATGGGAAGGCTTCTGATGTAGTTCCACGGTAGACGCACCAAAGATACAAGCATGGCTAGTTCCTAACCGCCTCTGAAGAGAACACATTTCCTGCAGGGTGGGCCATCAGGAGACTCCTCTTTCCCATGGCTAATGAGCAGTAGAAAAAAAGATATGCAGAACAAGGAAATCATAAAATATAAGTTAGAAAAAACTTTGTGGATTATCTGTTTTAATCTCCTTCATGCAGAATGCAATTTCAGCATCACCAATAGATGGCTGTTCAGCCTCTGCCTCAATACCCCTGGCAAAAGAGAGCCCACCAGTTCCTGAGGCAGGTTATTTGACTGTTTGCAAGCTAATCTTGACCAAACTGGTTCTCCATAGTAGCGACAGAGCTCTACAGGGGTCAGAATGGCTGCTCTGGAGGCCATTAAAAAAAATAAAACCCCCACACTTCCCCCCCTTTACAATTTGGGGTGGTTAGCAGGACTTTATACAGCTGACAATCCACACGTTGCTCATTCTTGTACAAAAAGGAGACAGAATTAGCTTGAAAAGCATTAGCCTAGGAAATTGATTTGTTCCTTCCCCTTGAACATCTGTTAATTCAAACCCTGCCTTTAGGATTTGTGATTCCTTGCTCCTTGGGGAACATAACCCTCTTGGGGCTGATGGACTGATAATTCCTATGAGCACTTACCATTGCCTATGCTGGCTACGGCTAGCAGCAGTTGCAGTCCAACAACACCTGGAAGGCCAGATGTCCTCTGAGAGTAATGCAATAGAATATCCTTATGATAATCAAGCATAAGGATGTTTCACTAAAGACCAAGGCAAGATCATCCAGACTATTTCATTCCCAGTCAGTATGTAGGGGTGTGAAAGCTGGACAGTGAAAAAAGATGACAGGAAGAAAATTGATGCATTTGAAAAATGGTGCTGGAGGAGAGCTTTAGAAACACCCTAGGCTGACAGAAAGATGAACAAATGGGTCCTGGATCAATTAAGACAGAACATCCCTGGAAGGAAAAATGACAAAACTGAAGCTGTCATACATTACAGAAAGGCAAGGCTCCCTAGAGAAGATAGGCATGCTAGAAAAAGTCAAGGCAGAAGAAGGAAAGGAAGGCCAAAGATGAGATGGACTGACTCCATGAAGGAAGAGCATTATTCATTCATAGGGTCACTTTAAGTTGGAGATGACTTGAAGGCGCATAACAATGACTGTCTGTCTGAGGCAGGCTGGGAGATGATAGGACTTTGGTTTTGGTCTAAATGTGTAGGTTTGCACATTTGGACACATTGTTCCTTGAATCTTATGGGTAGCTTGCAAGTTTTCATCCTATTTTACTTCCCATGTTTGTAAATACAGCCTTTTGTTTAACCAAGATAGACCTGAATCTTGGTCTCCTAAGGTTGGGTGTTGTTTAAAAAAATAAAAATAAAATACTGTGCTACCTGGACTGGCAGTTTTTACAAACCAGTAAACGTAGTAGTTACAACCAATAAATGTAGCAACCAGTAAATGTAGTAGTTGCAAGCACATTATCTAAAGCAGATTGCTTTTAAAGCCAAATTATCAGATGATCATAGCTCCATGTAACTTCCAAGCGCAATTTTGCCCACTCAGCCATATATGGCATTGTATCAAAGGCCAGAGAAAACCTCCTGTTTTTGCTTCCTGACTAGAACTTTGTAAACTGGGGACTTGTCCAGAAGCTGGCAGGCTATAGCTGATAATTATGTTCAGCTTGATAACTCACATGTTGCATGGCCTGGATTACCCTTTGAAATGGACTTTTTTGGCCCAAGTTCTTACTGCGATTTTTAAAAAAAGGATTTCCTTTGAGGCCACAAGGTGGCAGAATTGCTTTACTAATGACTTTGAGCCTAGGTACCTGCTACCGCAAGGCGATATCTCTGCTCTGTTTTTTGGGGAGGGTTTTACAGCAAAGGTTAAAGCTACTCCCAGCATTTCTTTTAGGTTGTCACTGTGTTCTGGAGCTTGGAGATGGTTTAGATTTGTATGCAAGTGATCTGCGTGGATTCTTCTGCATGATAATGGATTTTGGAACAGGGGTATAGGAGGTGGGGGAAAGAAATGAGAAAGCTTGCTTGCTTCTGTCTTAACTGCTCATTGTTTCATCAATGCTAGAACCCACACCAAGCATACTAAATACGGGGATGCTGTTGAAACTGCTGCTGTGTCCTCAAGTCACCCTGTTCTCTCAGTGCATTTTGGCACGTAATAGACAAGGTGTTCAGAACCTTCTTGCAGTACCTTGTCACGTAATGGTGAATTAAAGCTGCTGCTGTAGCATTTGCTTCAGAATTTCTTGCTCGTTCTTTGCACTCAGCTGTTTATATACTCACAATCCTCTAACATTACGATTTGGGGAATGGTATCTACCCAGATCCTTCTGCAGCAGTTGTTGCTCATAGAATGATCAGGAAGGAAGATGGGAGAGGCATTGGAAAAGGTACTGTTACTCATAGACCAGCTACTTCTTGGTGGAACTTGCATAGGGAATGGCATTGTTACTGGGATGAGTAATAATAGATCTAGATTCATGTACATTTATCAAACTCTTCACAGAATGAGTTCTCTTTTGGTGTTGCCTGGCCACCGAATTATGAAATAAAAATAGTTATGAAATAGAAATCACAGTAGGTACTTCAAAATCTAGCAACAACATGGAAGCCCTGATAAACACATAGCAACACAGCTTCATAAGAAACAACAGGGATTGTAAAACAGCCATCTGGTGCAGGAGCAACTAGACTATTGAAACCTGAAAATCCTGGGGCAACATGGAAGATTCAGCCTGGTGCCATTAAGATAATGGTGCAAGGGCTAAGCAAGCTTTCCTCAGGGATAGCATTTTCAAGCCAGGGATTTACCACCAAAAAGCCCTGAAGACACAACTTCTCAGTTTCTAAAATGTCGCTCAGAATTGCATCGCAGAGGTTGTGAAACATCAGAATAGGACATGGCTGCATCCCCCCATGTTAATCTTCTCTGCTTAGATACTTCACAAAGGCAGCCAGCCATTGGTAGCCCCTTTGCATATGAAAGAAATTATGAAAGCAATAACCGGCATGAAACAAAGTACATAGTCCAGACAGATTTTCAATTGAGTGGGTATAGAATGTTTTCTAGCTTTTTAGTTTCCAGGCTTCACTATATGTATTACTTCATCGTTGAATCAGGTTCTCTGTCATCTTAGCAGAGCAGGTGATAGAGATGATTATAATTATATCTGCCTATAGAACTAATTCTTAAACCCAACAGGGATCATACTACCCACCTATATCCTTGATTAATGTTGACATTAAAATACTGCTATTCCAGTTGACAGACTACAAGTTATCACAGTGTTAGTCCAACTGAATCAGGAGGGATTTATTAAAAATAGGGGAGAGGCTGATAATCTCCAATTGATTGTGAATCTGATTGCATTATATAAGGATAGAACAGACACAGCTGTTATTGTTTCTTTAGATGTGGGGCAGGCTTTTGACAGAGTTTATTATTGGGAATTAGTTTTTGCCTCATTGAGAAATGTTGGTCTTCCTCCAAAATTTCAGAAATGGACCAGAATTAAATATGAAACCCTAAGAGCCAGAGTTAGGACCCATGGGGTCTTGTCTGAGTTTTTTTTCCCCTTGAGAGATGTAATAGACAGATGCCTTCTCTTTTGGAACCCCTGACTTGTGCTATCTGGGAGAACCCTAATTTTCATGGGTTTGCACACAATGCTTTAGAATATAACCTTACTATTTAGAGAATCTTCTGTTTATTTCAGAATTCATCTATCTCAGCTTTGTGGCAGACAATCATTCTAGATATTTATTTGTTTATTTATTGTATGCATAGTCCAAACAGATGTTGATTAGAGAAAATACACCCCATAGCTTGGTAAATAACTGACTTTGTGCTGAGTTTATTACTTACTTGGGAATACTTGTTCCTACATATAGATCTCTAATGATTATGTTAAACTTGAGTAAGTTGATTAATGAGAGCTCATGGGGCAATGATAGATGGGCATCCTTAAAGCTAAGTCTTTGAGGCAGGGCAACCACACTTAAAATGAATGTAATAAATCAAAATGTTTGTTTTACATGACAGTATTTTATTTATACCTGATGAGTACTTTCATAAAATTGTATGGGGTTCCAGTCTACCCAGATATTCTTGAAAAGGATGCAACTTTCAATTAAAGAGAGTAGATTTCCTGATCTTTGTTTATAGCATCAGGACTACCTGTTGACTTGTACTAGATTTTGGTCATTTTCACTTAGATTAGATTCTTCCTGATTTGTTTTTTCCCCAACTGGATTGCATTGGGTTTTCAGTATCTTGGAACACACAAGGTGCCTTCTATAGTTAGAGGATCTAGAGAGGTATGGGGCATATTTTTTATATCAAAATTAACTCTTTGGACTGAGAGATTGGCAAGAAAACATTTGTTTAATTAACTTGGACAGACAGACTGATTTTTATTTTGGATCAGCTTGTTAGTCTGGATGATAACTTCGTGCCATTTTCTGTTTGTGCATGAATTATAAACTTCCTGTAATGGTTGACTGCAATATATGCATTTGAAACATTTGCTGGAATCTAGGTTTTGCCCTGCTTGTTTCTCCTATATCAGAATTGCCTGTGTTATTGGAAGTATTGATTGAGGCTAAACAATTATGTCGGCCTACAATCTTTGTATATAAATATTTATTATTGGTGAATAAATACTATTTACAGGGCCTTAGGTTACAATAGAATAATGAATTGGAAATAGCCCATTTTTTGCCTAATCAATGGTGTTCTTCATTGACATTTATTGCAGAAGGGTAAATGACTCTTAGGCTATGCCTAATTCAGCAAAAATTAAAGTTTCAAGTGTACTGGACACTGCAGTGACTTTTTTTTGATAAATAAGCTAATTGGTTGAGGTCAATGCAGCTAATGTTTCTCTTATTCATATGTTTTGACATTGCTTCCATTTTGGAGGAGGTAATAACTCAGATAAATTTTGCAATGGAAAGTTTTAAAATATTCATTGATATACATATCCTTCTTAGCTATCTACCCATCTCTTGGAATTTAATGCAAGGTCAAAGTAAATCAATTTTCCATGCCCTTCTGACAGCTAGAAGAGTAATACTACAAATTGGAAAGATAATTGGCCACCTGTAATAACACAATAGGTAGGGATTTAATTGCTGATTACAAACACATACTTTAAGCAACTTCTCAGACAATTGTATACATGGACAGAAGCAGATTGCAGTAGTGACCATCAAAATCTTAATTTCAAAAATCAGAGCCAAGTTGAAAAATATTACCAACATTGGTAAAATTATTAAAATCATTATTTAGGGACAAATGACGGAAGACAGTTCCTATTGCAACAAAAAAAGGCCTGTATGGATGACTGAAGAAACACTGCAAAGAAAGGTGAAAAGCAAAAGGTGACAGAAAGAGGGTCTGAATCCTGAATGCAACTTTTCAGTGACTATCAGGTAGGAACAAAAAGAACTATTACACTGATTAATGCAGCGACATAGAAGAGAGCAACAAAGGGGATCCAAGGGGAAATTCAAATCTAGATGAGTAATGCTAAAAACAAACAAGGGAACATACTATGTGACCAAGAGAAAATAAAGAGAATGTGGGAAGAATACAGAGGAAAAATATTTATTTAAATGACATCTATATCCCGTCCAATGCCAAGCATCTCAGAACAGTCTGATACAGAAGAGATGAAAGGATGACATACTTCTGAAAGCACTTGCAAAGAATAAAGCACCTAGAGTAGAAAGGATGCCAATAGACGTTTTTCAAGCTGCAGAAAATGGATCAGTCCAAATCCTAACCAAAAAAGTCATCAGGTAATGGAAAACAAAGCAATGGCCTACAGGTTGGAAACATTCGATATATATTCTAGTCCCCACAAAAGGAAATGCGAAAGGATGCAACAGCCATAGGACCATTTCATTAGTCTTCCAGATACGCAACTGATGCTCAAAGTGTTGCAAGAAAGAATACTACCATATATGGAACAAGAAATGCTCGATGTCCAAGCTGGATTCCAAAAAGGAAGAGGTACTAGAGATCACACTGCAAATATACATTGGCTGCTGGAGTGCACTAAAGAATTTCAGAAAAAGATCAGGCTGTGCTTTGTAGACTACAGCAAAGCCTTTGGCTGTGTGGCTCATGAGAAGCTGTGGATGGTCTTGAAAAAAATGGGTGTGCCTCAGGACTTGATCGTCCTGATGTGGAAACTATGTCACATACAAGACGCTGCAATTAAGCCAGAAAATAGTGAAACGACATGTCAAGCAAGGGTGTCTTTTAATGTCATGTGCACATGCCAATCAAAACTTCAGGTGTACTCATGGGAGGCTCCCCATGCTGGTTGGGCTGGTGGTTCAAATTCCAATGTTGCGGATGAGACTGTTTTTCAAATGGCTCAGACTCCAGCTCTGATTCAAGGTCCTGCCACCCAACAGGAGGAAGCAATGGGGGAGATCAGTACAAGAGTAGGCAAACTGTCAATCCAGCTGTGGGAATGTTGAGGAATTACAGTCTGAGGGAGGAAATATTGAAGTGGGAAGTCTTTCTAATGGAGAATTCCCACTCCCCAAAGAGGAAGAGTGTTTGCTATCATCGCTGGAGGGAAGCTCAGTGAGGGGGAACAATGGGAAGAGTGGAGTGCTCCTCCAGAGTTGAGACAAAGAGATAAAGAGAGTTGCAGGAAATGAATGGTAAAAGTGGCTCCACATTTATTTATTTATCTATTTATTTATTAATTATGCATTTGTACGCCACTCCATATGTCAAGCATACTTTACTTTGTGTATGCTCAGGGACTCACATGTAACAATAAAGATCATTAAGCAAAGAAACTCTGGTGGAACTGATACTGTTTGGAGAGGGAGACACAGAACCTGACATCTCTCCCTATCTGTTCATACTGTGCACAGTTCATAAGGAAAGCTGAATTAGAATCTGAGGAAAGAGTAGAAATTGGTGGAAGAAGCATCATTCATTTAAGATATGCTGATCATTCCATGCTACTGATAGAAGCAGCAGTGGCTTGAAATGACTCCTAATAAAAGTGAAAAAAGAAGGTATAAAAGCAGGACTGTGGCTGAATATTAAGAAAACAAAAAGCATGTCCGCAGAAGTATTACAGAACTTTACTGTTAATAATGAAGAAATAGAAATTGTGAAAGATTTCACAAAACTTGGCTCAGTCATCTAGTAAGTCAAAGGGAGACAGCAGCCAGGAAATTTGAAGAAGACTGAGACTTGGAAGGACAGTAGTGAAGGAACTAGAAAAGATCAGCTAATGTACAGATGTTTTATTGGAGGCCAAGGTCAAGATCATCCAAACTATTGTGTTCCAAATCACAATCTATGATTGTGAAAGTTGGACAGTGAAGAAGGCTGACAGGAAGAGGTTCAAAACATGGTGCTGGAGGAGAGCTTTGTGAATTCCCTGAACAGACAGAAAGACAAACAAATGGATCCTAGATCAAATCAAGCCAGAACTTTCCCTGGGAACAAAAATGTCAAATCTGTCATACTCTGGACACATCACGAGAAGGCAAGACTCACTGGAGAAGACAATCATGTTAGATAAAGTCAAACATGGAAAGGGAAGACCAATATAAGATGGATTGAATCCATATAGAAAGCTACAGTCTTGATCTCGGAAAAGCTGAGTGGAGCTTTTGTAGACAGGAAATTTTGGAGGACTTTAATTCATAAGGTCACCATATGTTGAAGACAACTTGATGGCATGTAACAGCAACAGCAAAGGATTTAATGAAACTTTTAATTTTGGAACAGATTGTCTTTAGGCATAATTTATAACTGGACATTTGGGTTACTTTTAAAGTTGATGCATAATCACCTTTACCAATAGCTTGTTCCATAAAAACATACAGGGATATTATAAGCCAGTGTGGTTATGGTATTGGACTGGGAACCTGGGTGATCAAGGTTCTTGTCCCTGCTTGACCATGTAACTTACTGGGTCACTTTGGTTCAGTTACTGTCTCTGAGCTTAACCTACTTCACAGGGTTGTTGTTGTGAGGATAAAAAGAGGAGGATAATTTTGAAAGCCACTTTTGGTTACTTGCAAGAGGAAGAAAAGTAGGGTACATATGGTTATGGATAATATTAAAAGTGTTATGGATATTATCCACATGTTATGGATAATATTAAATTTTGTAGCCATTGATAGCTTCATTTTCCAAGAATTTTACTCCTCTTTTAAAGCTACCCAAATTGGTGGTTATCTCTCCATCTTGTGCTAGAATTCCATAGTTTAAATATGTGCTTTATGAAAAAAATATTTCTGTTAGCCTGTCTTGGATTTTCCAACAAGCAACTTCATGGGATGACCCTAGGTTCTGTTATTATCCACTTTTGACCAAGACTTACACAGGAGTACTAGCATTACCAGCTGGATCACCCACTGCACAAGCCACCTGGAATCTATCCAAATCCATCAGCCTCCAGTGGAGTGGAGTATGGGCAGGGTAGAGCCAATTTTACAGGTCTTTTTTCCATGTAGAGGGGAAAAGCCATTGCTAGTTCAAATCACAACAGGACGTGATCAGATTATGATGAGAGAAAAGAAATAATATCCTTGTCCTCCTGTGCAGTAGAGAGAATCCTAAGATTTGCAGAAGTATCAAACAAATACCCTAAAGGGAATGATTTGTGCCATGGAATGCTGAATGTTGTGAAATTGAACTTCAAAAACCTGGAGAGCAAAGGGATAGAACTGTATGAGAAGTCAGGTCACCATGCAGGTCCCCAGATTCTGCACTGTTCAGAAGAATTTGGATTTGGACAAGGGCTCTTTAAATCTGTCAAGCACACTGAGAGAGGGGAGCAGAAGCAAAGGATGAAAGCCTGAATGCTAGAGTCATGGCAAAAGAGAAAGAAGCCCCAGCAGAGGCAGCTTGGGAGAGCAAACCTAATGGTATGGGGCCCAAATGGAAGAAAACCAAGAAAGGCACCTGCTGGTTTCAGGGGAGATAAAGAATTCTTCTTGAATTCAAACATATGCCAGAAGAAAAATTTCAGCACAGACAGAAGTGAAGGAACTCCTACAAAAAAGAGTGTCTGCAGAAAGACATGACCACTTTCCCAACAGGCTCTGTAATTGGGCATTCTGATCCTATAACTACTCATTGCTAGTCTGCTTCATGAAATGGGAAATTGTTTTATTCCTGTAGATACACACCCATACACAATCACCCAGGAATATTTTTCCAGGTGCTATAGCCACCTTACTGGGTGCATTTTCAGCTTGATCCTGCTAGTACTTACTAGTATAAGTTACAGGTTACAGGTCAAGATATTCATCATGGACCTTTAACCACACACTACATTGTTCGAGGATATGCTGCCTTATCCAGTGAATATTCTCTCTCTCTCTCTCTCTCTCTCTCTCTCTCTCTCTCTCTCTCTCTCTCTCTCTCTCTCTCACTCACACACACACACACACACACAC
>NW_025335761.1:53149135-53206437 GCF_004798865.1 Varanus komodoensis
TCTCTCTCTCTCTCTCTCTCTCTCTCTCTCTCACACACACACACACACACACACACACACACACACACACACACGTGGTCCTGATTCTGCAACAACAGACTTTAATAATCTGGTAAGATAACCAGGAGCAAAGCAGTTTATACTGGCTATATTTAGGGTTGTTATTTTTAGAGGGGAGTAGTAGGAGATGAAATATCCTATGGATGGGGGGAATGTGCCTTGAGACAAATGGAGAGCTTGGAATTCTTATGAGAGAGTTCTTTGCATTTAACATATTGTATTCTATTTGGATATTGCCAATTGACAGAAGAAATGTTCGAATGCATGACGGCAAAGATTGGGTTAGCAGGGTGTTTGCAAAATCTGACCAGCCAGCCCAAGAATACTAGGTATATTAAATATACTAAGTATATTAAGTATACTCAAGTTTGCTGTGCTTGTGAAAGCCTGTTTAGCTACTACAATTTCTAGATGTGTTTGTAAGATGCTTGAAGTGTGAAAATACAAACAGCAGTCCTCAGACCAGAATTTCCACAACTCATGGGTGTTGTAGTCTGCAGCATCTGGATGGGCTGGTCCAGAAAGTAGATCATGTGAGGGAAAAATGCAGGAATTGTTCGTGTTTAGACTGGAGAAATAATTGGGGTGTAGGAGGAATGGGAAGATTGCTTAATCAAATAAATACAGATTTAAAGAAGACAGATAATTCGCCAGTGTTGAGTCTGTGCACAATAAGTTAGCTGAATAAGATGTTTCTCCCAGCTTTCTGCATTGCAGCTCTGAGGAAAAATATGGACACTCCAAGTTAATACTAACTGGAAGTGGAAAGTAGTATATACATCTATGATGCCTGCAACTCTCAGTTTTTGCCTTCATGAAGTGCTCTCTTGAAAATGCTCTTTATTCACCCTGCTTTTTGCAGTGTACAATAGCTTTTAAATTAGTGAGGACCTGTTTATGAAAAATTACTGATTATGCCTTAATTAATTTTAATTGCTGATGGTTACTTAGACTTTCTATTTTTCATAATTAACATAATGAGCTCAAAAGATTAGAGTGAAAAAGATATTCATCCTTACTATAACACTAATAATAGAGTTTAATCACTGAGAGTGGGTTCACATGTTTTAAATGTAGAGATCCTTCACACATGGGAGGGTGCACATGTGCACCAGCATGCATATTTATTTATTTAGAAAATGTCTAGGCCGCCCCATTCGCCGAAGCCTCGGGGCGGCTTACAAATAAATAAATAAATTAAAATACATAAATAACAATATAAAATACACATAACTGTATAAAATAAGTCACCCTGGCCAAAAAACTTTAAAATAAAAATAACCTTAACAATTATAATGACGCTTGAATAAAAAGGTCTTCGCCTGGCGCCGAAAAACAAATAACGACAGCGCCAGGCGGACCTCTCTGGGGAGCGCATCCTATAGATTGGGCGCCACCGCAGAGAAAGCCCTCCTCCGAGTACATATCCTCCTAATTTCCTTCACGGAGGGTTCCCGGAGAAGGGCCTCTCCCGCAGATCTGAGGGGGCGGGCGGGCATATATGGACATAAGTGCTCCTTCAGGTAGCCAGAACCCAAGCTGTTTAGGGCTTTATAAGTGATCACCAACACCTTGAATTGGGCCCGGACTTCAATGGGAAGCCAGTGAAGCTGACGGAGGACTGGAGTCATGTGACATAAGGCCTAGTCCCCGTCAACAGCCTGGTAGCTCTATTCTGAACCAATTGAAGTATCCGGACCATCTTCAAGGGTAGCCCCACGTAGAGCGCATTGCAGAAGTCAAGTTGGGAAGTCACCAACGCATGTGTCACTGTTGCCAGGCAGTTGTACTCCAGGTAGGGGCGTAGCTGATGGATCAGCCGAAGCTGAAAGAAAGCGCTCCTCGCCACCGCTGTCACCTGATCTTCCAGTGAAAGCTCTGGGTCGAGGAGCACTCCCCAGCTGCAGACCTTGTCCCTTAGAGGGAGTGCAACCCCATTCAGGACTAGGTTCAGTTCACCCTCACCGAAGCTTGATCCGCCAACCAACAGGACCTCCGTCTTGTCTGGATTGAGCTTCAGTTTATTGGCCCTCATCCAGCCCATTACCTCAGCCAGGCCCCGGTTCAGCATAGCCACTGCCTCACCTGGATTGGTGGAAAACGAGAGGTAGAGCTGGGTATCATCAGCGTACTGATGATTCCGCAGCCCACACCTCCTGATGACCTCTCCCAGTGGTTTCATGTAGATGTTAAACAGCAAAGGGGACAAAATGGACCCCTGCGGTACTTCATGGCATAGCTGCCATGGTGCAGAACCATAGTCCCCCAGCACCACCTTCTGGAAACGGTCATTGAGATAAGAGCGGAACCACTGCAGAGCAGTGCCTCTGACCCCCACTCCTGCTAGCCTATCCAGAAGGATACCATGGTCGATGGTATTGAAAGCCGCTGAGAGGTCCAGAAGAACCAACAGGGACGCACTCCCCCAGTCCTTCTCCCCGCACAGGTCATCATACAGGGCGACCAAGGCAGATTCAGTATCGTACCCGGGTCTGAAGCCAGACTGAAATGGGTCCAGATAATCAGTTTCATCCAAGAGTGCTTGGAGTTGTCCCGCCACCACTCGCTCCAACACCTTGCCCAAAAACGGGATGTTGGCCACTGGTCTATAATTAGTGGCCATTTCTGGATCCAGTGACGCTTTCTTCAGGACCAGTCAGACTACCGCCTCCTTTAAAGAGGCAGGTACCCGACCCTCCCTCAGAGAAGAGTTAATCACTTCCAAGATCCAGATCCCAATCCCGTGCTTGGCATTATTTATTACCCAAGACGGGCAAGGGTCCAATAGGCAAGTGGTGGGACGTACTCGTCCAAGCACCTTATCCACATCATCAGGCCGCAATAACTGAAATTCATCCATTAATTTTGGACTAGGCGGTGGCATTGGTATCTCCCCAGAAACCTCTACTAGTGAGTCTAGCTCGTGACGAATCTGAGTGATTTTCTCCCTGAAATGCTTGGCAAAGTCGTCACAGCGGGCCTTCGAGGGTGAAACCAGATCTTTCTTGGGGCCAGGATAAACCAGGCCATGCAACACTCGAAAAAGCTCCGCTGGACGGCATTTTGAGGAGGCAATGGAGATGGAGAAGAATTCCTTTTTCGCTGCCCTCACCGCCACAGCATAGGCCTGATAATGGGCTCTCAGGTGTGTTCGGTCAGATTCATCCCGTGATTTCCTCCACCTACGCTCTAGCCATCTCCCAACCTGCTTCATCGCCCGCAATTCAGGTGTATACCAAGGGGAAGAGCGGACTCTGCCCGGTGGGAGAGGACGCTTGGGAGCGATCGTGTCCACAGCCCTGGTCATCTCTCCGTTGCACAGTTCTACCAGAGCCTCGATAGGAGCACCAGTCTTGTCAGCTGGAAACTCCCCCAGGGCCTTCAGGAATCCATCCGGACCCATCCGGCTCCGAGGGCGGACCCATACAATCGGGTCCACACCCTTACAGAGGGAGAGGCCGCTCTCGAGCTCAAACCTCACCAGAAAGTGATCTGACCATGACAGGGGTGTCAGGCATAAATTCTTCACCCTCAGACCACCCTCTTCCTGCCCCGTCGAGAAAACCAGGTCCAGGGTGTGTCCACATTCATGGGTCGGGCCGGTGACATGTTGAGACAGCCCCATGGCCATCATGGAGGCCATGAAGTCCTGAGCCGCCCCGGTCAGACCAGTCGCGGCATGGAGACTGAAGTCCCCCAGGACCAATATCCTGGGGGTCCTCAACACCAGGTCCGAGACGATCTCTGTCAGCTCAGGCAGGGAGACTGTTGGGTAGAAGGGTGCACGGTACACCAACAGAATCCCCAATCTGTCTCAGTCTCCCAACACCAAGTAGAGACACTCCAGCCCTGGCCTCGAAGGGACCGGAAGTCCCGTGAGGGAGATGGAGGCTCGGTAAACCAAAGCGACCCCCCCTCCCCTCCAGGCGTGGATGGTGCTGAACCAAATACCCAGGCGGGCACATTTGAGAGAGGGCGACATCCCCCCCCCTCCCGCCCAGGTCTCCGTTATGCAAGCCAGGTTGGCCCCCTCATCCACAATCAAGTCTTGGATGAGGAAAGATTTATTGTTGACCGACCTGGCATTGAGCAGCAGCACCGTCAGGCCCGAGGGGCGGTTGACAAGACTACCTGGCACCCTCCGGCTGGGGGCAGAACCAGAAGGAGGGACAGGTGTCAGCCATCAGTCCCTCCTCCTTCTACTCAGAATATGGAATAACTGAGATGTCTTAAACCTCTTTTAGGCCAGTGGCTGAATTATATTTTGGGGAAGATCTCAGTGGCCTTATTTTAGGGGCTGAAGGCAAAATGGATGGGGGCAAAATACCAAAAATGCTGAGATATTTAACCTTAAAATTCTTTCTGCCAGTAATTAAACCTTGTGGGAGGTGTTCTAAGCTTTTGGGATGTGAAAAAGCAGGAATGACCAAATGATCCATGACTTGGAGAAGAGGTGTGGTTAGGGAAAGGAGTGGGGCTTTCTGTGAGACCCCGGCAAGGGAAATTTGATCCTCAGCACTGAGGTTCTGCACCCATGGGGAGACATGTGAATTGAGTGCGCATGTGTGGCACCATCTGCTTTGAAAAAGATTGGAAAGATGATAGAAATGATGAATGGAAACCAAATCATTGAGTTTGTCACCTTTCTTTTCTTGAGCGTGCATGTCTAACAATGTTTTGCTCTTGGTGAATGCTTAAAATATGATGCCCAAAGATTCGGGGACACATTTCTACACAAAACAACTTGATTCATAGTTGTTGGACTAATGCACAGATCAGAACAGTTATCCTTATATTTTCACAGTTCCTTGAATTACCAGCATGCATATAAAATGTCTAGGGACCATGCATGTGATCCCTAGACACTATCTCAGAGTTAGGAATCTCCACTCTAATCACCCTCTCTCCCTCACTACTAGTGCAGAAACAACTATGGTGGCTGGCTCTTCGAGGTTAGGAATGCAACCTTGGAGAGGAAATAGAGAGGCATTCTGGTGGGCAGGGAAGGTAGGAAACTGCAGGTGCCAGGGTATGACATTCTGTATTGTCTGCGGCCTCCTTCCTTCCCTACTGTCTCAGAGTGTCCCAGATAGATAGACAAAAGAGATTGATTTGAGATATAATAGACTTGGACTAAGTACAGGTAAAACTGAAATGGACTGGAAATTGATTTGCCCATCTGTGGTTTAAAGGAGACAGTTCTTTCAAGTGGAAGCCAATAGTTCCTAGTGCCTTTTCTCCTAAATTAATTACTCTTGACTACATGGATGACGACTTCTGTTTGATCAACCACAGGAGTTCTTATGATAGTAATCTGGATGGATTGCTCTTCCAAAGAGGGGCCTCATGTGGTTCCACCTGGCCTCTAGTGTTGTCTCCACCACTCCCATTACTGCCTTCATACTGTTGAAGCTTGACAGCTGCCACATTGCCCCTCAAAGCCCCAGTGTTTTGCAAGTGCTACAGAGACACAAAATGTCAGCTTTCGCTTGTTTTCAAGCCAAGAAAGGTCCCCTTTGCATTTCTGTTGTGATGAATTTCTGCAGCAAAGCATCATTTTTAGTTTTGTCACTGACATATTGCTGTTTACAGGTGTATAGCTGCTGCGAAGCCAACTGGGGGCTGAAAATTGACTCCTAGCTCAGGGTTAGGGTTGCAGCAGGAAGCATGCTTGCTGGATTGTTTCTCTCTGACATACTACCATTTGTGGAGCATTCAAAAATTGTGCCTCCATCTACAGACTGAAGTGATCACTCTCTTCCACTGTGCCAGCTCAGGACTATAATTTCTCATTCAGTTACATGTATAAACTACCCATCTTTCATTTGGTTATCCAGGAGCAAGGTCAGGACCAGAAGTCACAATCCCAATCTTTCAGTGAGAAGAAGCCAAGCTAAGTGCAGAAAGGACCCTTTCTGGAAAGAATTGCTCCAAGTTCCATCATGTTTGAATTGGATTTAATTTTGCTAGTTTCATCCACTATATTTCCATTCTCAAGCATAAGTTTAGGAACTTATCACCATTAGAAGGAGAAGTAATGTCTGCCATACACTGATGCATCCCATAGTTCCAAATGACTGTTCACAGTAGTTCATTGTAGATTGAGCCAGGCAGCCAACATGGCCAATTGCTAGGTATGAAGGAAGTCTAACAGGAGATGAGTTGGAATCCAATAACATCTGGACTTTCTTGTATTGGAAAAAAGGCAGGAATTTTTGTATTTTTGTATTTATTGGTAATTTATTATGTTCTATTGTATTTCAATGTATCTTATTGTGTTGTAAGCCGCCCCGAGGCTTTGGCAAGGGGCGGCATAGAAATGTTATAATAATAATAATAATAATTTAATAGTAGTAATATTGAGGAAGAGGGCTGCAGGTTGACTGCTGTAATGTAGCTGTTGAAGCAGTTTAAGAGAACAAAAATAATCCCTGAGGCACTCCAAGAATGAGATTCTCCTAATTCCATTTTTTGGTACAGGCAGTTGCAGGGAAGAACAGGGCCTTGTTCTATGGTGGCCTTAAGGCTATAGAGTGAGTTCCCTATTGGAGCATGTTCCTATTCAGTTTCTAGGGGAAAACCTGTAACTCACTGAGCTGGAGGTGGGATGGTTCTGGCATTCAGTGGATGGCTCTCAGGGCAGGAAAAGCTTGCTCTCCTTAGGACTCCAGGTTGCTGACTATCAGAGTTAAAGAATAGTCGTCCATATGGACCAATGGTCACACTTTTCAACTAAAAGCATTAATTTTTATACTGGCTTTTGAGGAACAGTGCTGCTGCTGTGGTATAATATTGGTTTTATTTTTATTTTGTGCATGTGTGTGTATCTTAGCAGTTCTGTAAAGTTCCTTAAGCTTTGGAGCACCTGTTTAAGAATGCTATTAAAAAGGACCAGAAATGACATTATTTCTACCTGCCAGTGTTCTATTTGGCACCACGACTACCTGTACATGCAGATATGAGAGACTTCCGACTTCCACCTGTGGTTGGATAGGCAACACAAGAAAAATACTGGATGAATTTTGCAGAAGATTAGAATGTTAATTACATAAATGCATGATGAATGGAAAGTAGCACAGAAGCTAATGGGATAAAAGTGGATAAACAGAAAGTCCTGTGCCAAAACTGTTCTCAAAAATGAAGCAAATACACAAAGGAATATTCATAGAAAGATGAGAATAGTCTGCTGGCCAGATCAAAAGTCCATCAACTCTAGCATCCTGGCACAGCTGCTAGATGCTTCTTCTATTCTAAAACACCAGTAAACAACTTGTTTGCAAATGTTATCTAAAGTCATCACACCTTTGATACCCCACAAATGACTAAGCATGTATGGACAGTTTGGCTTGTTAAACACTTTTTTGGGCTAAGAATTTATTTTAAGCCTGTTTAAAGTTAGGTCCTGACCACTTCCTTTCTGGATTATGGTAACTTGAGAGCTCATTCAGAGTGGAAAAAAGCCAATATATAGTATTGGTACTTGCTAGAATGTTCCACTGTAGTTTCCAGGTGTTGGAGAGGCAGGACTGAATACTACTCCATATTTAAAGGAAAAGCTGTTGTACATTGAACGTTAGAATGACAAGTAGTGTTTTAGTTTGATGTTCATGGCATTCTAGCCTTTCGTCTTTACAGTTTTACTTTGGTGGACAAGTGTGTAGGGCATGCAAAGAAGCATGCCTTACCTGCTATCCAAAGTGATGAAGTCCAATATCGGCGATGCCATGTTATATTTGAGGGGTCAGCAAAAGACTTCCTCTGTTGGTCGCCAGAGTGGCCAAATCTGGGGAAATAGTGTCTGGAGCCAAAAAGGTGAAGTCTCGCCTGATTACAAGCTAAATGGTGCTCTTCCATTTTGAGCCTATGATGTCCCCTGTTTACCCCGCCTTCTTTTAAGTTTCAAAGATGAAGGTTATTCAAGAGCATTATTTTCTGTTGTTCATGAACCTAATGGCAGAAAGCAACAGATCTGGTGGTTGTGTGAATGGGGCTCGCCTGTGGAATGCCAAGCAGGCTAAACAAAACAGCTTCATCCACTATCAATAATTCTCAAGGTAGTGAAACAATCAATCACAACCTCTTCTTCCTTCCCTGTGGTGATGTCCCCTTTTGCTTATGAGAAGTATTTCTTCACTGTGTTGAAATCTTACATTTTGTACCTCAACTTGCACCCATGGTGTAATGTTTAGTCTGCCCCACTCTTTGTAGCCAATTTTTAATGCAGAGAAGGCAGTTCTTACTGAGGTCACTCAAGATCCTCTTAATATTCCTATTGAAATAGACAACTTCCTTCCTTTTTATGCCCTTGAGTTGCACTGGCAGCAAGAGAGGGCCCTTAATGGGCAGTAAAATCTCCGACTTTAATTTCTGTAGACATTTGGACATTAAGAGGCTAATTTGTAAGAGGGAACATTTAATCTTTCTTCATCATCACCATCATCATCAGGTCTTCAAAGCTAAAGAAAGGAAGAAAGCCAAATCCTTAAAAACGGCCTGAGCTTCATGCTAAGAGCCAGTTAATGGCAATTGTGCTGTACTTCAGAGAGGGTTTGCTGCTGAAAATCTGCCAATACGATACATGAGTATTTAAAATATTTATAGACAGACAGTTAAGTTCCTGATCACCATGTTTTATCTGTCATCCTTTACCTTTGCTGTTTTTGTAATTCTCTTTTTAAAAAGTTTTGTAAGCTGTCTGAAATATTTTGGTGAAAATGCATCAACTTGGTCATTTAGACTGTCTTCCACTGGTCAGTTTTGCTGCTCCTGACTCTCTCAGGAGGACATCCAAACTTGTATAGAATTCATCCCATGGAACAGCATGGCTAGAAAGGGCTATATCACCATTTTGCCAGACCAAGAGGTGCTTGGGAGGCTGTATCCCTTGCTTTCCAGGAAGAACATAATGGCGAAGACCAGGTTGGCAACACCCATTAGTTAGGGAAAGTGTACCTGCAGCTTATTTTCTTGCAGTCTGCTAGAAAGAACACTCTGCTCCTATTTGCTCTGCTACTAAGAATTTGTCCTGGCCCTTATCCCTAGTCAGAGTGTTGTGTTGTATGTTGTATGTTGTATGTATACTGAAAAGCATGGAGGCACAACAGACAATACTACTGAGATATTGTATCTTCTAGAATTGGTACCCTAATTTGCTTGCTTTCATCTCCCTCTCTATTGGTTCCCCCTCCCCTTTTTGTATTGTGCCTATTAGATTAGAAGCTACATACAAGGACTGTCTATACTAATCTCTGTAAAGTACTTAATAAATGTATTTGTATGTGATAAACAATAATAACAAAAAAGAACTTCCACTTTGGGTGGTATAAAGATGATAATTATGAGGATGAGTAGTAGTGGTATGTTATTATGATAGCTTTTATTCTTATTTGTGCACAGGGGAACAGATGCATATAGCAGCCACATCTGAACAATCAAATCTCTGCTTTGTATGTCAAGTTATGAACAGACTTTGCGTAATCCACAGGTAGCAGCTTTGTATGAGTGGAAAAAAAATGAGGAATTGCCATCAACTGTAGATTTCAGTTATGTCCAAACTGGGAACCTCTAGCTAATAACTTCCAAACAAGTCAGGATGCAAGTTGGCCTAATTGTCTTACTTGCTTGGATGCTGGTAGTCATAGTTTTCCTGCTTGTACAAAAAGAGAAGTAAAATTATTGCATTTGGGTGTAGGAAGTTCATTTATATGCCAGCTTATTTGTCCAAAGGGAACCATCGTATTTACTATACAAAGGTAATAGCACATGTGCTTTTGTTGTTGTTCAGGCTATAATGTTTGCTGTTATTGTTTTCTCTCTCCAGTGGATGAATACATTGCTATTGCAAAAGAGAAACATGGCTACAACATGGAACAGGTAACAAAGCAATTCATTTTTTAAATGTATGTTTTACTAGAAGGTGACTCTTTTAGCATCCTCTTTTTCTGTCCTTGGATTACTATTTCCAGTTAAAATGAGTGGATAGTGGGGTGTATATGAGAGAGAATGGTGGAGGATCAAATCCCCATATTTGGCATGGTATCCATAAAGGGAATTTGTGATGTTTTATCATGTGTGTAAAATATCACAATGTAAATAATTAAATGTAGATCAAAGAATGCACTTTCCTGTTTTAAATATTTTCTCTGTCCAGCAAGGTCAAGCAGGGTTACAACATGAATGTTCTGATAAAGACATATATATTACAATGAAACAACCAACTATACTTCTCAGACATCCCAGTAGACAGTAAAAGGTGCAGACCAATAGCAGAACATTAGCTAAACATTCCAGATTGTAGAATGCGCTCTCTGGACAGGTGTGCCTGGTGCCGAGTTTATATTCTTTTCGGTGCCAGGTCAAAAGCTTTTTATTTAATCGTCATTTTAAAAATTTTAATTTTTAACAGTCGCTTTTGATTTTGATTTAATTTTTTACTGATATTATGTTATTTATTTATAGATATGGTTGTTTTATTGTATTTAGATTTTAAGGATTGTAAGCGGTCCTGAGATTCCATGCATAAAGGACGGCATACAAAAGTGTCAAACAAACAAAGAAATAAATAAGCAAGCAGCATGAAACATACCACACAAGTGTTTCTCTAAATGCATACACTTTAGGATCACAGTACATATTATTTCAGTTACATTGTGCACAGTTTACCATTTCTGCTTTCTAGGGTAAGTGAGAACCAGTGTGGTGTGGTGGTGGGTGTTAGAGTGAGATGTGGAAGATCTGGATTCTAGTCCCCACTTGACTAACAAAACTCACTGGGTGACTTTGGGCCAGTCATGCACTCTCTGCCTAACCTACCTTACAGGGTTGTTGTGAGAATAAAATGGAGCTATGTAAGCTGCCTTGTGTTCTTCTCAAGAGGAAAAAACGGGGGGAAATAAATGCATTGTAATAACAGTAAGTGCATGCTGGCCCGATCCAGGTGAGGACACTGCATGCAAAGGGGGTGGTTCACACTTTTTCCTGCAGCTGCGTTTGTCCCAAAATTCAACCCACACCCCTGCTCAGAGCTAAAAGAAGAAAGTAGTAAAGCCTCCATTGTCTAAAGCAGACATTTCGTTTCTAAAAATCCTCTGGTGGAAGCAGGGAATTTCAGGAAACAGCACTGTAATACTAGGTAAACAAGGGTATTGGTGAAATGAAGCTTAATGGATCGACATTGATTCTGAACTGGCTAGCTCTCCCTTCTTCCCCAAACTGAAGAAGGGTAAATTGCTTGGAGCATCTGATGCTTCTCAACTTGGTCTAACCTGTCATTGGATTAAGGAAATTGCCCCCTCCCCCCACGCCTATGTCCACTAGCCTCATTAAGCTTTTCCCACAGCATTTAAAACTCTTTGTTTCCCACTGCATGCTTCTCATTCCTGGCTCCTCTGACATTGGCAGTTGCAGATTCTGGCTCCCCTTCTTGTTCTGAGTCAAAATCTGATTCAGCTGCGGGTGAAGGGCTCCATTCTTAACAGATTGGGCCCAGTCCCTTCAATACCCAGCTCCTAGACCCACCTAAATGGGGAAGAAACATCGCACATGAAAATAAGATCTACTTGAAAAAATTGAACTTAACAGAGGAAAATGATGCAAGCAGAGGATTATATAACTTTAACATTTGCTATTGTTCTGTAAGGCATTCCTGTACTGGGAGATATGAAAGAGGGAAAAACCTGAACCACTATGTGTAATTTTTTTCTCACAATGAATCATGTTTAAGGGAATTCCAAGACAGAAAACTCCCTAGATGTTTAGTGATGACAACTGAATGATGTGGAACAGAGCCACAGGGTCATGCTTCTGTTTAAAGATGTGGAATCACAGACTGGACATTTTTTGAACAGCTTGCCTTCTAGGAAGGAAAAACTTTCTTTTCCTTTCATTTTCTTTCTTTATTGCACAGCAAAAGGATTTGAAGGAGAGGGAAACCCCAGCACCAAAGTTGGCACTTTCACTTTGAATGGTCTATATGAAAGATGTTTCCCAGGGCATGTGGAGCCTATATATGACTGTAGAGAAGCAGGCTTATTTTAGTCCATATTAGTGCATAATTATTTGAGAAGAAAGCTCAGACAGCCTAACCCTTTTCCTCTGTAAGTGATCTGGTCCTTTCCTCAGCATGGTCTCTTCATCATACTTATGGGTTCTGTCCCTCTGCAGAACTTCATGTTGGGAACCTTCTATTTTGAAGTAGTTTTGGCCGGACTGTCTGAATGTACATATCTCAAATGGGTTCTCACCTATTGTCTCATTTCTTGACTGTTTTTCTCGCTAGGCTAAGGTTCTTTTTTCTCTCTTTTGTGTGTACTGTCCTGTTCTCCCCCCTCCCCCCTTCCTTTGTGTGTGTTCTTGGCAGTCCCATTGATTGTGCACCTGCTTTGGCACATGGCCCTGGTGGCTCCCTTTGGGAAGTGCATCAAGTGTGGTGGGAAGCTCCTGCCACAGATGGACATTCTCTTTGTCTGCTTTGCCTGAATGAAGGACAGTTGTGAACAATGACCTGCACTGTCAGGTTTGAATGAAACAGGCAAGAAGAAACAGTGTGGATTGGCTACAGACAGTGATGAGGATGAAGATGCTGGAAATAGTAGATGTGTTTAAGTTTACAATGTCCATATTCCTTTCTCCAGCCCCACAAATGGTGGAACTGACAGACATAGGCCATCCTGTTTTGCCTAACAGGCTCTAACCATGAGCCAAGTAGACCCACTGACTCCAGGAAGGTCTTAACTTTCTGTACCATAAAGAAGACATGATCTACAGGCACAGAGTTAAAGCCACCCTGTAAAATGGAAGAAAAAGAAGACTGGCATGGTGCATAACTAGACTTCTAAATCATACTTGATAAAGAGCAGGACTGTCGCAACAGGCACATCAGTCTCAGTGGCGCCCCTAACACTGACCTGCTCAGTACCAGTGATGGCACCATCTATAATTCTAGACTAGTTACAGATTCATAGGGTGAGATAAGGTGCAAAACTCCTCTGGCACTCTCAACATGGCTGCACGATCTTAGCATACCAACAGCTAGTTTAGGGATTTTCTGGAATGAGCAGATCACTTCCCTCTTTGCCTCTCCAGCAGACTTAAATGAAACCTTAGAAGCACAGTTAGCATATTAAAATTTAAAGGCTACCGAACAGTATAAATCAAACTAGTGTTCTCCTTAAGGAGTGGGAGAAGCAGTGGTCCATCTAGAGTTGGATCCAAGCTGATATGCCTCCTCCTTCCCCACCTTTCAGAAAAGATTTGATTCCACTCATGCTGCTTGTGTACTAGACAGCAGGAATGTTCACTTCACCTGTCATCTCTTGATCTTCACACCTTGCATCTCCTCCCTGTCCAGTTCTGAAAAGTCCCCCTCATTCTCTAAGGTGGATTTGTTCTCACGCTCTGCTTGAGAATCTTTTCTACGTCGCCTTGAAATGGCAAAGTTCTCTGCCCCTTTTTGCCCTTTTCCCACCTTCTGTTGTGAGCTAGGCATCCCCTCCCAAGCAAGACCGACACTCCAGCACTTCTTGTGAGAGTCTTTATTCTACACAGGGAATCTAAGCATTCACAAGTCTCTGAGTATACACAAGGAGAAGTGTTGGCCCCTCTCTGCCCCCCTTCACCCAAAGCTTTGCTTATGTACCCTTTGGGGCCTGTCTCTGGAAGGTGAAAATGTGCCCGTCTGCATTCTGCACTCTGAGACCCTAATTGGTCCTGCCTGCAGCTGTGACAACAGGCCCTCAGTTCCACATCTTCAGGAGGCTCGTGTTCTCCGTCCAAGAACCCTCCCCCCTCCCGTCCTTCATCTGCCTCATTCCCACAGGCAGGAGGGAAACCGGGCCTTGTGGCTGTCCTTGAGCTACTTTCATCCAGGGCAGGCAGAGACTGACAGTGGGGGCGGGTGTAGGCCTCTCTGTTACACCAACAATTCCGTTATCAGAGTGTGAGCTCTGAGCCTTGTCTGGTTCAGCCACCCCTGCATCATCCTCTGAGTCTGAGCTATCAGCCCCACCAGAACCAGCCGCCCCTCATGATGTCTGGGAATGTCATCCAAGCATGCACGCACGGCACCTTGTCAGAACTAGACAAATCTTTCTGAGCAGACTGCAATGCACGAGAGTTGGGCTGCTTCTCTGTATCTCCCAGTTCCAAAGGCACAGATAATATAGCACCTTGTCTCCGCAATATTATGGACATGGGGAGCTCTCAAATCTCCATAGTCAGATTGGAATTGGCATTCTGAATGCTCTGTGCTCTATTGAAAATCTTAGTATTATTGAGTTAACTGGAATACAAGTATGGAACAAGCATAGAAGACATGGGTGTGACCCCTTCCTTCAGTACTATTCACCACTGCTGGCTTCCATCCCTCATCCACTGGAGTATGATTGTGTCATCTTCTTACCACTTCCACCTCATCCAGCTCCGTTCGAATAACTATTACATGTTGACCACCAAGTTCCTCTTTCATCAGCTACACAACCTGTGGTATGGATCCCTTCGCCTCCACCAGTGCCAGTCACATTTGCAATGCTGCTGTGTATTGCGTCAGAAGTTTTCCCACACCTCTCTGGAGAGGGAGGGAGGGGGATGATTATCAGACTGATACACACTCATTATGAGCACTATCAGTTTCATTTCCAGACGTTGCCATTGTTACTCAGGACCTGCATTCCCATCTGAAGACGTGGGTCACTTCTCAGACAAAGTCTTGAGGATGACTCTGATCTTGTAGCAACAACTCTATTGCTGGGTGTACACATCTCCATGTTAGGGCATCCAGATCTGTCCCTATCTTGAAAGTTGACTTCATGTTTCCACTATTTTATGGATTTTATTTATTCTGTGAATTTTTTTTGTATTTATATGCGGGATTTTAATGATTGTAAGCCGCCCCGAGGCTTATGCGATGGGGGCGGCATATAAGCTGTCTAAATAAATAGATAAATAAATAAACAATTGTTCCCTTTGTGAAGGAAAGGCTGAATTGAGACCTTGCTGCTATGCTCACCTTCATGGATACTTTGGACTCCTTTGTCAAGATTGAAAAAAAGTATCCTCATACTAGTTTGCTGTATCCACTTGGAGCAGCATTCTCATAACATAGCCATGACAGCTGTGGTTTTCCCCAGACCTTTGGTGAGTTCAAGAAAGCTATGTTGGTCTACCATGACTTGCCTCAGTTCCATCAAGCTGTCCCTAATGTATGGTGACCCTGTGAATGAATGCCTTCCAAATGGCCTCCCTTTGATAGTCCTGCTCAGCTCTTGCAAACTAAAGGCTGTGGATTCCTTTATGGAATTGCTGCATCTCATAGTTGGTCTTCTTCCTCCGTCTTTGACTTTCTCTAGCATTACTGCCTTTTTTGGTGAGTCTTGCCTTCTTGTGATGTTCCTGAAGCACAATAGCTTCAGTTCTATCATTTTTGCTCCCAGGGAAAGTTCAGGGTTGTGAACTGTGGCTTGTTCATGATTAGCAATACAAGATTTGTCAACATAGCAAGATTCAGACATCAGGATAACCCACATTTCCAATAACAGCCCACATTCAACCCTTCTGTGTTGGGCTATCATATTCTCATCAGTGTGTCTAGTTTGCTGTTTAGGAATACAGGAGTAGTTACCAACTTGGGGGACCTTGCAGTAGAGTCTGTTTCCTTCAATGCTGCTCTGCATTGTCCAGGAATCCCTAGTTTTGCTCAAACAAAATCACCGGGCTATCCCTTGTTGTCCATTCCATCACTTACTGGCACATCAGCTTATGAGTTGCTTGCATGCAGATGCAGTAAAGAAGTAGGGCAACCCTTTAATATACTGAAGAAAAATTGCTCAGAGGCTTTGTGTTCTTTTAGCATTTCTAAATTAATGCATTTTATGGTGACCACCTGTATGTGACTGTATTCCTCTTCAGGCAATGTGGGGAAAGAATTGTAGCCCAACCCAATAGTTCTTGCTTTAAAAGGAAACTGGATGCAAGGCCACAAGTGGATACTAACAGGAGGTGGTAGCCAGTACTATCAACTGCGCCTCTGTTACTTCCATCATGCCCATGAGACTCACACCTGGTGCAACAGGGACTAGGTGTTCTGGCACCAATGCTGGGAATTAGCGGAGGCATTTATTTCTGGGTTGTCGTTGATCAGCAGAGCTCCTATTATTTGAGCTCTGCTGACCTACTTCATTCTAGAATTGAGTGTTTGCATTCTTTTGTACATTGCCTTAGGAAGTGCTAACTTTCCATTGAGATTGTAGTGGCTTCTGCTAGCATGTGATGAGCAGTGGATACTGTCCAGATCCTCTGCATGCTCTTTGCTACAGTTACCGCAGCTATGTGCATACTAAGACTGCAGTGCAGTAGGTATGCCAGAAGGATGTTTGGGGAGCATTTGAAACTTGTTGAACTAATAAAATCTAAGCTTTGGAGCTGCACCCTGCACCTAAATGAAGAAGATTGGCTCTTTTAATGAAAACTGTGACGACGATTTTTGTTTTCCTTTATTTGATGTCTGCTCTTCATTTGCATTTATCCATGCAATCTTGTCACCCTTTTCCTTCCCACCTCCAGGCACTTGGGATGCTCTTTTGGCACAAGCATAACATTGAGAAATCTCTGGCTGATCTACCTAACTTCACTCCATTCCCAGATGAATGGACAGTTGAAGACAAGGTTTTGTTTGAGCAAGCTTTCAGTTTCCATGGGAAAACATTTCACCGAATTCAGCAGATGGTAAGACACTACTACAGTTTCACCTGTTTGCAAACCCTGGGAAGTATTCAGCATTGCTTTTCCACTTATGCCATTGATGTAATGCTTGCATAAGTGGCCTCTAGTGTCTCATCAGTAGCATAAGTGGACACAGTGGATTTTCTGGGAAAATTCTGTGTGTCAGGATGCGTTACTGGCATTGCACTAGAGGTCACTCACACTAGCATTACGTTAGTTGCATAAGAAGAGTGTCAGTGGCAGATACTTTCCCTTGATTTAAGAAGGAAGTTGGGAAATTATAATCCATGATGGCTTGGATTATTTTGACTATATAAGCCATTTATGGTGCTCAGCTGTTTTTCCTTTACAGGAATGGGAGAGGTAAATTGCAAAAAGTTGAGTTGTTAGATGCTTTGTATACCCAGTTTTTATTTCAAAAATGTGTAGTTTTGTTACTGTTGTTTATGATATACAAAGTGAAATGTGTTACAAAACAAATACAGAAACAGTTGGGAGAAGTGTAGCAGTGGGTTTGGGGAATGAGACTATGATATTTTAAGAACTCTTCATTTCATGGTGACTCAATCTCATTGGGTTGGGTATTTGTACTGGCAAAGAGCCAGATAGATATCATCTGCAGCATGCAGCAAAGCCATACAGAATGCAATTGGTTTCTCCATCCAGTGCCATGTGGTCTTTCATGTACATATTAGAAGCCAGGAGTCCTAAGCAGTTGGAAGTTAATAAGAATTGTCCTTGATACAGTGAGACATCATCAAAACACATCAGGAACTATAAATATTAGTGAAGCCATATTCAATCCAAATAGTTATGTCTGAAAATATTATTGATGTTCCTTACACCAGTTGTATTTATATAGGACCAAAGTGAAAGTGATAGATATGTGGGGATTTAAGTATCTGTGTTCACATTTTAAATCACATTTTGCTTTATTGGCTATAAAGGCATTGCTCCTCAACCAAATTAGTCTCCTTAGTTTTCCTTGAGGATTTTTTTAAATGTAGAAATGCTTTATATTTATATTCATTGGAGATTAAAGGTCATACTAAAAGCTGTGTACCATTAATTACCAGTACTAATTACTAAAACTTTTTTCCTCTTCAGCCAAGCCTTCCAGTTTAATCTCCTGTTTTTAAGTCTCTTCTTTTTCCAGGTCTTCACAAACATTTTTTTTTCTTTTTAGCTGATGTTTCCTAAGGGTAGAACTAGATGCCCTGCTTGATGCAGGGCTGCTGACCAAAATGGCAGCTGTGTTGATTTCTCCTGCCTGCATAGGTAGACAAGGCAGCAATGATCTTGTGGCAGGTGTGTTGTTTCCTGAGCGTTTTATGGGTGTTGAAGAGTTGTGTCTAATTCTGTTCTGTTCAGCCCTTTCACACTAAGTAAATGTGTATTCTTGTTGGAATGGAAGGGGAAATTTTGTGTCACTCCATTTTAATATATTTTAATAATAGCTTTAAATAATTATATATTTAATTTATTTTTTGCCAATTTGAGATCTTTGGGAAGAAAAGTGTTCCCTGATGGAATCTCCTTCTCATACTTTCTTTCCATCCAGAAAACCATCTGTCCAAGCAAACAGTGGCTGTATTCAGACAATCTTCCAAATCCTCCAAAACTGAATGCATTGTTTAGAGGACTGGAAATGAGCCACAGGTGTGTGTGATCCTCTGTCACACACAGCTTCACGTGTAGTCTGCTACTTTGCACTAACTACAGTTTGCCATCATGTCCAACTTGACAAACTGAGGTTAACACTTGCCCTCTGTACTGGAACTGAGAACTCACAATTTTGATGATATGGACGTTGACCAATTGTGGTTACTGTTAAATTGCAAAATGAAAGCAAAGGCTTTCTTGAAAAAGCATCTTGATATTATGGAATATTATTAATGTTAAAGTGAAAGAGAAGGTGTGCAAGTAGGGAGGAGGAAGCACAGAGGTCTTCCAAACGTCATTCAGAAGATGATCTGAATTGAGTTGCTAAGTAAACAATTCCGTGATTAGCTGTGCATTTGTTTCATATTTAGTAGTCTTGACTACAAAATCTGTGCACTTCTCAGCCAGCAAGACAATCTTTTAGTGTGTACAGTCAAACCCACACTTGATTTTGTAGGGCTCAGTTCTCAATGTGAACTGTACTGATTGCAATGAATAGCCAAAAGTGAACAGAATGTTTCAAGGACATAAGTAAGGTTTCTATGTTGTAAGGGTTTTTAGGAAAGACTGGCTTTTTCTCATCTTACGTACCAGTTCCTTCCAAAATGTAGGGTGGTGATGACTACAGCATCCTTTCAAGTCAGATCAGTCCACTTACAAAGCAATGTGAATGAACATGGTACTTCTCAGAGCAAACCTTTGTGAATGTGTTAATAGGGGCATTATCTCATTGATCAATAAGGAGCAAAATGAGAGTCTTCCCTCCTAAAGAAGTATACAAAATTGGCACATTGTTTTCCTAGTTATTAATAGTAAAGCAAGAAAATTGAGAGATAATTGCAAATTGCCTTTTCTAAAGCTTGACCTGTCTAGCAACAAAAGTAAAATGACTAAATGGTATAATTAATATTTCAGTGAGAATACAGCATGGGTGACATAGGTAGTATTTGTGAGAGGTGATAAAACAGAGAGACTTGAAAAATAAGATGTGGAAGTCTCTGATGAAATCCAAGTGATACAGTATAGAAGCAAACATTTGAAATCTTACCAAGGAGTTCAGAAATGTTGCCATTTAATTTCTACTTTTTGTTTTGGGGCTCTAAGTCAATAGTGTTCCATCTTTATTCCAAATATGCATTTTTAAACCATGCATTTGTATGGTGATAGTGCTGTTGCTGAGATACGCCTTAGGTCACAGAGTGACCCACACTGAGAATCCTGACCCAGTAGCTGAAGACCAATGATGTAAGTCACTAGCTGTTGGCATGAAAGTAGCTCCATTTCTTGAAATGTACCCAATGTGCCAGTCTCTGATGTGGAGCTTCAAGGCATTTGTGGACTAGTGCTTTGCACTTGCCAATTCATACATAAAATGACAGTTTGCTCCCAAGTGATCCCCAAATGCGTTCTTATTCTGGATCATTCCCTGAGCACTAAGATATACTGCTTTTTGTGATTGTCAACTTCTGCAATGGTGGCTCTTTTCCTTGACATATGTCACTGTCTGATTTGAATTTGACAAAAGCAATATAGGGTGTTTCACTGGTCTTAATAATCTTCCTCAGCTGCCTGACAAATCAATAGCGAGCTTGGTGAAGTTCTACTACTCATGGAAAAAGACGAGAACCAAAACAAGTGTCATGGATCGTCATGCTCGGAAGCAGAAAAGAGAAAGGGAGGAAAGGTAAGCTGGCAAGTAGGATTACAAGATGGAGGCTCAGGAAGAAAGAGTTTTTAACTTTGATATTCTGCACTTTTGCTTTGTGAAAAATCATGCAGATAATTCTACAATATTTGAACAAAATACATTTTAAATTGCAGTTTTGTGCTAGACAAATATAATATGCAAATGTTCAGCGTGGATATTGTGCAAATTGCATCAAACAAGCTAATAAACACAGTTGCAGCTCCTTATAAATTAATGGTTTTTGAGGTATATTTGAGGAACTGGACTTTACTCCACGAAAACCTATATGACAAAAAATCTGTTATGTCTTTGAGGTGACATGGTTGTCTTTTGTTGCTACAGAATAATGCAAATATCTCCCTGGAGATCACAAACTAAGTTCATTTGCTTTTCCAGTCAGTTATAAGATAAGGGTTACAATCTATTGATATTCAAAAAGGAAGCTATCTTGCTGCTTATTGTGTTTGTTCTCTATGAGAAGATTTTGAGTTCACAGCCAAATCAACAAGTTCATAGAGTTTAGGGTTAGTAATGGCTACCTTCCTATTGTCCATATGCTAGAGGGAAGGTGCTGTAGCATTCATGTCCTGCTTATGGGTTTCCCACAGGCAGTGCTTGCCAACTGTGTGAACAGGATGCTAGATTAAATGGAGCTTAGTCTGATCTAGTGTGGCTGTTCTTATGTTCCTATTCTGTAGCTTTGCTCTTTTCTGGTGGAGGGGAGAAGGTTATTGTACAATAGCGCAATATTTTACTGTAATATTGTGCAATACTGGTCACAAGGCAAACGTATATTTGCCTTTCTGTTGAAGGTTCCACTGTTTATGCAGCAATCATGCAAGAAACGTACTACATGTGAAGTCTGGTTTGCATCCATCGATGTTGCTGAAGAGCGTAGGGGTGGGTCACCTCCTCTCCTCCCCATTGGCCAAGTGCAGTAACTTTCACATGCCTTGGCCATTGCAGTCTCCAAGGCAACTGAGGGAGTGGGTGATCCCCCCCTTTTATCCAGGCCCCCAGAAGGGGAGGGAGGGTGGCCCCCCACCCACTCTGTAATGCTGGGCAAAGGAAGTTTCTAATCTAAGCCTTGCGCTCTGTGGCAAGCCCATGTGTGTGAATGCACCAGTGACCACTTGAAGAACGATGGTTACAGATAAGCAACCTGCTTTTTTCCATTTCATCTGAATTTAGACATCAGAATTACCAGCTTTGGAAGAACCCAGGATCTAAAACCAACTGCACAGCATAGTTTAAAATTCTGGCTTGTTCCAAAGGTGATAACCATAATTACACCATTCATGCAAAACCGGGAGCTTATTGTTAATTTGAGGCTTCCTCATGTTATTGAACTGTGCCTCAAATGAAGGAGAGATGGGACTATTTTTCAAAGGCTTGCTTGCATCTCATCAGATTAAAGCAAGATATGATCATAGCCTTTTTTAAAGGCCCTTTGCTTTATAGGAGCAGGCAAAAGTTTGCTTCTATTTCTGCTTTTTAAGATGATAGATGAGATTGTTTGAATGCAGACTGTACCTATTGTCAGGATTAAACTTCTGCTGGGGGAAATTAAAGGCTCACATCCAACAAATTAAATTTGGGGTGGGGGGAGGATTGTTGAATAGGGATCTTTCACTTACTTCTGTGTTGCTCATTCTGTGGTCATACGTCCAGAACATTTGAAACATAAACCACCCTGTCCTGCCTGGCTCACTGTGCTTCTTCTTCTTCTTCCTGCTTATTCCATGAGACCAGCACAGCCAGATGATCTTAATCTGATTTACAAGAGATTTCCCCCCCACAAGTTTGGGCCCTGAGAAAGCTCTCTAAAGATGTGCCTCAGTCTAGGTCTTGCATTAATTCAGTGCTCTTGCAATGCAGGGATATTGGTTCAAAATCGTCTAAGAGCCTGTTGCTATGGAGATGGTGATTCCACTAGCACAGTTGGGAAAGGGGCCAAGCTGGCACATGCATGTTTTGTGTTCATAAACTGCAGATTTAGGTTGGGCTTGGTTTGGTAATTACAAGCCATCCTGAACAAGCTTGCAAAGGCAGGGCATAAATATTTAAAAGAAATCATTGAGATAAGCTTGTGAGCCAAAACTGTTTCTGGTTTGATCTCTAAATAGCAAGTAGGATTGCATGGTTGCAGCATCTGGGACTGTATAGCTTAAGAGAAGACTGGATGAAGAGAGACATAAGTTTGAAAAATATATGTATGTGAGGAGGAAGGAGACAGGGAAACATTTTTCTCTCTGTCTTAGAATCTGGGGTTATCCCATGAAGTTGATTAGTGGAAGATTCAGGACATATAAGAGGAAGCACTTCCTCATGCAGCCCAGGGTTCAGCTATGGAATTCACTTCCAGAAGAGGTAGTGATAGCCACCAATTTGGATGGCTTAATAAGAGATGAGACAAGTTCATGCACAATGCAGCTATATGCTGTTCCCAGTATGCTTATGTATACCAGGTGCTATGGAACTTGGGGTGGTGGTGTTGCACTCAAGTCCAACTTAAAAGCTTCTCACAGGCATTTGGCTGGCTGCTTTGTGACCAGAATTGTGGGCAGTATGGTTCCTGATTTGATCCAGCGTGGTTCTGGTGTTCTTTGCTTGTTCTCCTCTGTTCAAAAAATAGTTTTGGCAATCAAGCCTATTTAGTTTTAGGATTTTTGCCTTTAAGAGTTACAGCCTGTTGTTCATGGATGCAGCCACTGAAAAGGAAGACTTGTTCAGCCCCGGCAACTGCAGCACCTTTTCTAAGACTAATGAAAGTTTTCCCCAGTAATTTGATTGGTTCTTGATTCAGTCAGCTCAGATAATCTTCAAGCAGCCTTTCTCCACCAGACATGTTAGACTGCATTTCCCATCATCCTATGTTTTGCCTCACATTGGAAGCTGCCTGCTATACCATTGATCCATGTTGTCTAATATTCTTTGACACTGCTTTACAGGGCATCAGGCAGGAGTTTCCTTGCCTCACTTAGAGATGCTGACGATTGAACCTGGGGCCTTCTGCTGGGAAAGCAGGTGATTCACCAAGCTATGGTGGAGAGCACTCTATTAGGAAAGGCTGCCTTAAAGCTATCACTATCAAACTGAGGGGAGACCTTGACATATTTTCTAGCATGACTCTTCTAATAATTGGGCCATATTTTATTTTCATGATACATTTTTTGAATGGAGTGCTTCTCTTCCGTGCTGCTCTGGAGCTCATGGAAATTTAAGCTGAGGAATATTTCCCCCCTCAATACATACATACATTCATTTGGAAACATCTGAATTCCTTGCCCTATCCCAAACAGGTATATTGGGGAATAGATACCTGTATAGCCATTCTTTACTTTCAGACATTATTGCTGTTATAAAAAAGAGAATTTTAAGATCCCAACAATGTAAAAGCTATTTTTTTCTTGTTATTCTAAATTTTTCTTGTCATTCAAGATTTCAAGTCATAATAGTCTAAAAGGGGAGTGTTCTTCTAACAACCAGCATGCCAACCAGAACTCCACTCTGAAAGGCTGTTCAGTTGATATGTACATAGGCCTGATAAACTTCTAGAACACCTTTTCCCAGCCTAGTCTCTTCTAGCTGTTTTGGACCGACTCCCATCAACCTCAACCAATATGGTCAAGGGCCAGAAATTCTGGGAATTGTTATCCAAATTGTCTGGAGAAGCCAGGATGGGGAAGGTTGGCTTAGATACTATCACATTTCAAATCAGTTACTTCATTCCAAAATCAGATCATATTTATGCAGTTTCTGTGTAGAGATTATCTTACAGCTTATATTATCTGCTATCCCATAAATTAGGGTTCATCATTGTAATTTCAAAAAAAATCCCATAAAATGAAAACATACACACAAACACACACAAAAGACTTAGACATAAAACCTTCAGCCTAGATATAATTAATGTTGAATTACGCCTTTGAGAAAACCAAACTTGTACTCATAATTTACTAATTAAAGCTAAGTATATAAATTCTTCTAGACATCTGTATATCAAACCTTTTGATACTTAGACAGCATACAATATTTCTTGCTCTTCCTTGACAAGTGAAAACTTTTAAGTATATTTGACCTTTTAATAATAATTCACTCTTCTTTGTTATTCAATAACACTTTGACCCAAATGATAGTGCTTTATCTTTGGCTACCATCCACATAATCACACCATGTAGATTTTGATATCAGTTACCCAAAATATAGTGTGAACTTGTGTGTGATTGTGCATCTTCTCTTTATTACTATTACTGCTTTTACTTTGTATTTCCACATTCTTAATTATGCATTATTAAGCATTTTTATTTACTCTTGACTTGGCATTTCATAAAAAGCAGTTTGTCAGCAGCCTTCTTGGCCACTAAAAGCAAACCTGAAATTAACTATTTTTTTCAAATCCTTGATAAATATTTGCTGATTGCATTATAAACAGCTATTCAGTAAGTATATAAGCTGCCCTTCTATCTAAAAGTTCTCAGGGTTGCTTACTTCAGTGAAACGGAATAATAATATACCGTGAAAGTAGAAAGAAAAAATGGTGGATGCAATTAGTACCAAAGATTTTATTAGCCAGTGGTCTGGGAGAAGAAAGCTTTCTTCACTTGGTTTTGTTTTGTTTTTTTAAAGTGAACTAGACATCAGGTAGGTCTCTCTGGGGAGGGAGTTCCACAAACAGTGCTGAACCTGAGAATGTTCCTGCTTCCTGGGTATCACTCACCTCACCTCACCTCACCTCACCTCACCTCACCTCACCTCACCTCACCTCACCTCTGACTTGAGGGGCACATAAAGGAGAGGATCCTTGATGATGATTTCAGAGCAAGGGTAGGCTGATGTGGAGTTAAACATTACTTTAGTCCCTCCTCTCCCCGAATCTAACATGTGGCTCACACAGGAGTATTTGAAGAAGTAGTGATGGCTTGTCTTTGAATTTTGAGTGGACTGGATCAACTGGATTTGAAGCAATACTTCAAATTAGTCACAGACTCTATCACCAAGCTCTACGACTGGCTATCTCCACTGTTGCTAATGCTTACCTTAGGAAATGGAAGTCGCCACAGAGATGACAAAGGGTTGATTTGAATTGCACCCCTTCGTTCATCTGAACTAGGCCCCTTGTGAATTGGGTCAAGGTAAATTTATCCATCACTAGACATAACCTACGAAGCAGCAGTCATGCGTGAAAGGCATACCTCATGCATTATGGTTCTCCGCTTTGTAACTACCCCTTATGATGCATGTAATGAAGAATGTGCCCTCATAGCACCATAGGTGTCTCAGCATGCTAGATAACCTTCCCAATAGTTCATAACCCTTGCTTGAAACTTTTTCATGTTTTAATGTGTTTTTCTGTTAGGGATGTAAAACAAAGCAAACAAAAACTCTTGCTGGCTTCTACAGCTGCTCAGAAAGGATATTAAAGTGATAAATACAATTTGAGTTTATTTCATAAAAGAGTTCAGTCAGTTATTTCAAGTAATATAGGTAGGGTTTTGCCATTCAGACAAAAGCCCTTTTGCTATAAAATGTCAGGCTATAGGACTGCTTATGAATGATAATCACATATATGCACGCTGCATTTGTACAGGGAGTGGAATACACACCATGCATGTCTAGATACAGGTCACGTGCTGCGTTGTACAAGGAAATCTTTCTTTGCCCATGGAGAAAGAAGCATGTCAAATGAAGCCTTTAGTACAGAGCCATGCTTTGTATAATTGCCTGTTTGCAAATTAGTGCATTACTTAAGATTGCCTTAACCAATGCCCTTTTAACAGTTGCTCCATGAGTAATCAAAATTCTTTTCACCTTGTTTTTTTTTTTTTTAAACCTATAGTAGGAAAGTCATAATAATAAAAGTTCTGCAGTAAACAGGTGCACACTCTTGACTCTGCTGGAAGAATTCGAAATGAGATTAGAAGAAAATAGTTTATGTCATTGGGCTTCCTCAGTATCTTTTTAATTTCATGGGTTGTTGGAAAGGTGAGCCAGTTTCATGGGATCTGAAGACGATGCATATATTAAAAGCAGAGCTTCTATATTCCTTATTCTGATGTGTGCTTCCTTACATGGCATCAGGTGTTTCTGCAGCATCCAGTATAGTATTGCTGAGTCAGAGGGTAATATAACATCACAGTCCAATGTTTGGTTGACATTGTTAAAGGATAGCAACTTGGATTAGTATGCTGGGCTAGATCAGTGGCCCCGCTTGTTCAGAATTTGGTGTACCACATAGTGTACAATGTGACATTTCTGGAAAGTTAATGAGAATGGCCAATCATCTACTTCAGATGATTGAGAGTATAAAGGTAAAGGTTTCCCCTTGACGTTACGTCCAGTCATGCCTGACTCTAGGGGGCGGTGCTCATCTCCGTTTCCTAGCCGAGGGAGCCAGCGTTTGTCCGCAGACAGTCTCCATGGTCATGTGGCCGGCAAGACTAAACACGGAGGTGCATGGAACGCTGTTATCCTCCCACCGAAGTGGTACCTTTTCATCTACTTGCATTTGTATGCTTTCGAGCTGCAAGGTTGGCAGGAGCTGGGACAGAGCAATGGGAACTCACCCCGTTGTGCGGATTCGAACCGGCGACCTTTCGATCAACCAACCCAGCAGCACAGTGGTTTAAAGCACTGCGCCACCTGAGAGTATATTGGTAGATTATTTCTGGAAAGCAAAACTGTAGCTCTGGAGAAGAGCCCTGCACCAGTGTCTCTCCTCTTCCTTGTGTGCTCTTCCCGACAGTCTTTTCTAAATTGAAAGCCTGCAGGCACTGCTTGTTCATTGTAGTATAATTGATGTGAAGTACCCAATAGTTGAAGCACCACAAATGATAGATATTATTTCATATTAATAATCGCTTTGTTCATTTGTTTATCTTAATATTTTGATACCATTGCATTCCCATAGGCTCTTTCAAAATACTGGCTAGTGGCAATGAGTTCCAGAGGTTACATAAACAAGCATGATTATGCAAGTTGTTTTCTCCTTAAAGTAGGCTTAAAAACGGATTGAGTAACCTTTTGAGGATCAGAAGTTGCATTGCTGCACTGGGCCCTGCAAAACTGTTTGGGGATCAGTGAGTGAGGCAGGGATGGGTAGGGCGAGGATATGTCCGCAGATTCACACTCAACCATTCACACTCAGATAGATTCTCTGCCTCACCCGCACACAGATAAACACAACTTCATCTGGATCTGTCTGGTGTTACATTCCTCACAGATCTGCAGTCCCAGTGCTGGTAAGATAGGCATTTCCCCGCTGTAGTTAGCAATTAAGATTGTTTCCAGGGGCAGCAGTTCCCCTTCTGCTACCTTTCAAAATCACTGCTTTCCTCCTGCTAATAGCAGGGCCTGGTGGGAGGAGGCTTCCTGGAACATCTGAAGGACCAAGCTGGAACCTCAGGCAAGCTGGATTTTGTCTCTGGGCCTGAGACACTGTACCTCTGACATAGAATGTTTGCTTATAATGGTGGTATGCTGGGCTAGTATAAAATTGGCATAGCAAATTTATAAAACAGTAATCTATTTTGTATAGGGTAAAATTTGTTTGAAGAGTATAATTAACCAACGGGATAATAACATCCAAACAGCCCCCCCCCCCCCGCCAGTTCCAGGTTCTTGTTTGAAGTGTGTTGTTCATTGTTTTTTTTCAAAGGACAGAATGTATTTTTGCACAGCCAGGAATTAAAAACAGACCCAACTCTTGTCCAGTGCTTGGCAGATATGATCTCTCACTTACCTTTTCTTCCTTTAATAGAAAGAAAGACCATATGGTGTTAATAAGCTGGGAAATGAAAGTCATTTGAATTACAATCCTATCCTTACTTACCTGGGACTAAGTTCCATTGAATTCAGCCGCATTTACTTTTGAGTAGACATGCATGGGCTTGCACAGTTAAGTTTGTTGCTCCTTGATTTGGACTGATAGAACTTTAAAAAAGCAGGGCGTTGGGACTATTTAGATTTCTTTCAAAAATGTGTGAGTAGTTTATGAAGCAATAATATAAAAACACTGTATAATAACAAAAAGTAATAACAGTTAAAAAGCAGCATTTCCTTTTAAGAGTTGGAAAATATAAGAAACACAGAACCATAGGATTTTCAGCAAAGTAGCTTTTGTTATAGTTTTCCTAAGACATAATGGATTGGAAATCCTCTTTGAAAGGTTGCATCTCATTTGGTACCCCATGGTCACTTTGATAGTTGGCTTCGTATTTATGCTTGCATTTTGTGAATCTATGGTATTGAATTAGATGTCAGTGCCATTCACTCAGATCGAATTGCTTTGGAGGTTCTTTATGAGAATCTTGTATTCTTTATTTTGTTGTATTAGAATCTGTAACAATGCAAATATCTTTAATAAGCTGTGCCTATGTATAGTTTTTATGGCTCCAACACTGTAGTTGTTCCAGTTGGTGTACATACAATAATAATGTGGCATTGCCTTCTTTATTTCTTAGTGAGGATGAAATGGAAGAAGCAAATGGAACTAACCCTATTGATATTGAAGTTGAACAAAACAAGGAGACCAAAAAAGAGGTATTTTCCCTAATGATACTTTGATACATTAAGAATTTTAAAAATCTGAAATTTTTAACTGGGTTTTATTCTTTCTGTAGCTATTTTATGAGGATTAAATTTGTAATTATTTTAGGGTGCCATCTTATGCCTGGAAACAGCCCTATATCTCCCAGAATGGCTTTCTGAGAATGGTGGGAATTGTGGGACATTTTTGGGTCTAGACATTCACAGGATTCTACCTTTAATATATTTTGTGCTATTTGATAAACATAGTTCAAGACACTTTTTCCCAATCTGGTAATCTTTAGATGTATTGGATGTGAAACACCCATCTTCCCCTCAAAGCTTCTGTTAAAAGGATAATTGCTCTTCCAGCTAACTTATCAGAAGAGTACCAGGTCGGAGAAGGTTGCTTAAAGCTATTCTAGAAGTTTATATACGAGTATCTAGTCTCAGCTCCTTTAGTCACCACTACATATTAAAGTTACTTTCACTTAGACTTAGTAGGAATCCCATTTTAGGAGCCTGCAGATGATTAAGGGGCAGTTCTTCCATTTTTATGCAGAATAGGTTGAGGCCGTCCTACCACCCTACTTCTCCACACTGCAATACCATTTGCTTCTAGTCTGTCACTATGTTTGTTTGTGAACCGATTTGATCGTGAACTGAGGCATTCATGAACCAAGGTACCACTGTATGTAGAAGCTTCACCTAGTTCAGAATTTAGCATTTGGTCTTTTTTAGGGTTTCATATAGAGAAAGTTCTTCTTTCCTATCACCTGCTGCCTTATCTTTTTAACTGGAGATGCCAGGGGCTGAATGTTTGCCTACAAAGTATGTGTTCTACCAGAGTGCTGTGGTCCCTTGCACAGCTGCATTGGTTGCTAATTTACCTTCAAGCCCAATTCAAAGTACATCAAACATAGAAACATAGAAGCAGAGAGAGTCAGAAGGCGTCTCCCAGGCCATGTGGTCTGAGCCCCAGCTCCAGCCGGCTGTCCCATGTGCATGTCCAGCCTAGCCTTGAACACTCTCACCAATGGGGCTTCAAGCACCTCCCATGGAAGCCCATCCCATCCCCTCGGGGTCCTAACTGTCATGAAGTACTTCCTGGCATCCAAATTGAACCTTGGTTCCCTGAGCTTTGCTCCATTGGAGTGCACCTTCCACTTTCCGCAGGGGAAAACTGGTCTCTACCCATGTGGCACCCCCTGTAAAGGACCTCTTAAGAACTGCCTGCTTCCATATAAACTTGCCTTCACAGTTAGTTTGACACGCAAGGTTCTGCTGATCACCCAATTTCTGTACTGTCTGAAGTGCAGCGGGTGGGAGAGCATTGTAAGTCCTTTTGAACTGCAGCTCTTAAGTTGTGGAACATCCTTCCCAAAGAGTCAAATTCCCACTATTGGCTTTTCAGTGTGCAGCCCAAAGCTTTGAGAAAGCCTTTAGGCTGATTTAGAGTGACTCAGTGAATCTATTTCTGGCTCCTATGGTGTTTTGTGTTGGTTGTATGAATTTAAATCATGCTTCTTTATAAATCATCCCAAGCATTTATATTTAGGTGGAAAATAATAATTCATGGTAAGTAATGAGGAATATGGATTATAGTACATACTAGAGTGACACTGTTAAAATTTTGTACTTGGCTCAAGGCAAGTGCAGAAGAAAGGTTGAACTTAAATTTTAAAGACGCTGTTATCTCATGATGGTTTGATCAGCATGATTAAACAAGACTTCTGCTGAGGACAAGAAACCTGAGCCTGACTGTACATGTGGACAATGGCAACTCTGCATCCAGTACAACTTTCTTTGAATACTCAGGGTTTTTGGTAGTATATTGGAGGGTCACATGAACACATGTGGCCCTCTCTTGAGTTATTGCAGCACGACATGGATCTAGCAAATTGAATACAATCCATCAACAGTGTAATGTGACCATCTAGTCACTTGACAACTCCCATATTTTTCCCCCAGATGAGCAGATAGCAAAAACTATTTCATGGGTTATTTTCTGGGCATCCCTTTTATGACTGGCAGGATATGTTTGTAACTAAGCTGTCTTTTCAGCAAATGTGCAGGATTATAAATTTTAAGAAGCTTTTAGAGCTTCTGGACCTCTTGTCAAACTGTTGGAAGTACTGCATTAGATATACTGTACTTATAACATTTATTAATCTTTTTGTGTAATAAAACAACCAGGATTATGTAGAGTAGGAAAACTGTGCTAAATCAACAAAGCATTACTGGGTGAGTAATGGAGATGGACATTCAGACCCCATCATTCTTGAACTGGATTAACCTTGAATTTTGAGTATATGAAAATAGTTTAATAGTTAACCAAAAATTAGTCTTATGTACAGAAAGTCTTTGGAGAAGTCAGTGTGAGAGGAGTTCAGAGATTTTTTAAAAAGATTTCATTTCCTTGTTTCTAAATGGTAACTAGAGCCATGCTGCCACCCACACACACTTGTTGCCTATAATAATGTTTGTTGCAGTCAATAAAACATCATTCTGCATTGGGTATCCTGATGGCACAAGTGATAAGCTCATCAACTTCAAGTGAAGCAGAGCAAGATGCAAAATCGAATCATGACACTTTCTGTGTTGTAGCAAACAGCATTTACAAGCTCTGAAACATCCATGTTGTGTATGCAATCGCCATCTGATTAGCACTAAAGGCTTCTGTCAGCAACATGTGCAAGAAGGTGATGGATATAAATAATCTTCTGGGAGACAATAGCTAAATTCTATGAATTTATACTATAAAGTATAAATTCTATATTATAGATACCAGTAATTTTAAGTGTGGAAAACTAATCAATCATCTGAAGTAAGGGGAAAATAGACATAGGTGTCTTATTTTAAGTGTCATTTTAAGAAAGGATTTGTATTTTTAAATTGCATACTGCTTTCCCACAAAATGTGTCCAAAGCAGCTTATAGCACAGCAGCAATACAAAAGTTAGAATGCATAGCAGTATATCAGCTGCAATCATGTATCTATAATAAACAATCCAAACCCTTGCTTTTCCTGTGTAACTAAAACATTTTAAATTCATTGCAAAATAGACAGTGCCAACCATTAAATGACAATATCAATGGTAATCTCTCCCATGCCCACACTTTCTCAGTTTGGTGCCGTTATTAAGAGAAATAAGGAGAGGTGGGATGCTTTGGGGATTCTTGTTACAGTGTTGATTGTCTTTCAGCAACTCCTCATGAGGTTTTCAAGCTTGTTACAAAGGCTAGAGAGTTTTTGTATATCAGAATTGCAACAGGCAATGCAATACTACCCTATACTCTTTAAAGTTCTGGTCACCACACTTGCAAAAAAGATATTGTAGAGTTGGTGAAAGTGCAGGAAAGGACAGCTGAAATGATTAAGGGGCTGCAGAAACTTCAGGAAATATTACAAGATCAGGATTTGCTTAGCTTAGAAAAAATGAGTAAAGGTGGATATGATAGAGTTGTATAGATTTATGCATGGTGAACTACTGGATGGAGAGACTTTTTGGAGAAGCACTGGAGGGAGAAGCACTCAGAATCCTAGAACCTGGGGTCATTCCATGTAGTGGATTGGCAGGAGATTCAGGACAGATAAAGGAAGTACTTTTTTATGAAGTGCACGGATAAGCTATGGGATTCACTTCCACAAGATGTAGCAACGGCCACCATTTTGGATGGCTTTAAAAGGAGATTGGATAAGTTCATAGATGATAAAGTTACCAACAGTTACTAGTCCTGATTTACTTGATGCTGCCTCTAGTAACAGAGACAGTATGCCTGTGTATGCCAGTTGCTGAATGCATGGGCTTGAGTGTTTGGCTACACTCATGTCCTGCTTGTGGATTCCCCGGGGCAGCTGGTTGGCCACCATCTGAAAAGAATTCTGGACTCAATGGATCCTTGGTCTGACCAAGGATGGAATTCTTATGTTGTGTAAAATTAGAGATACGAGTGTGCCAGTGGAAAGATTGCCTTCAGTCTTAACATAGGTTTGAGAGACCAGCATGATTGCTTGAATGCCATGAAAACCAAATTGTTGGAGTGATTTTAGGGTTGCATTTGAACTATTTTTCTTGGATCATGAGTGAAATTGCTGCAGGTTTCACATGAAGCTTACCTTGGGAGAAGGTTGCAACTTCTATTTTATTCCCTGGACTGTTTGTCTCTCAGCATCAAGAACAATGTGGATTTTTAGAAATACTGTGATTTTATTATAGTGTGATAGAATAAATAAGAGGGCCAGTGACAGGGAGAACTCCAGTCATGTGAATTCTCAGTTAAGATCAGCAATCTTCAGGTGTATATAGCAAGTCTCACTGTATTAAAAACAGATTCATTTTTTGTGCCAACTGATTTGAGCAGTAAAGAAGCAACTATTTGGATGGTTTTGGGTGGTGGTAGAAGGAGGAGGGGGCTGTAAGACCTTTTCTCTCCCCAGCAAGCCCAGCCCAGATCATCAATTCAACACTATGAATAGCAGCAGTCCACACAAACTCAGAGGCAGGGCTGACCAGGGAGATGAAGGAACTGCCCACCTGCTGTTGGTGTGAAGGGGCAGCAAAGGTCCTGCTTACCTGATGGAGGCCAAGACCTGGCAGGTTGAATCAGGTTTGGGCAACCTCTCTTCTCTCTGTCTGGTAAATATGGCACTTCTTGCATCCTGCTTCTGAGTAAATCAGCTGAGAGGCATGGTAAAAGTCCCATAGAATCATGTTGACTGTTAAAACTATTTAATTTTTTTAAAGTGAAAACTTAATCAAAAACAAATATTCCAGCCACTTAGTCCTCTCCCCCCCCCTTTAGTTTCATTGTGAATTTCATTGAAAATTAAAAGAAACAAAAATTAAAAACAAAAAAACTCAGTACATTTATTTCCAAATCATAGCATAAATCCAATGGTATCTATTATATGTAATCTTCAACAAAGGCAGACCTAGTATTTGTTTATATGCATTAGAGATTGGCATGTGTATTTCATCTGATCAAATATTTAAAGTATCCTTATGCTTTCTTTGCATTGTAGGAGATGAACTTTTATTTTCCCAATGTTGTAGTATCAGGCTTTAGCTGCTAAAATAACATTGACCAGGTTTTAATGTCTGAAAAGAAGGTAGATCATTTATAAGTACATGTACATCAGAAAATGATCCATGTTCTAATTCAAAGTTTCTTCATATTATACCTTCCACCCAATCATATATTTAATCAAAAATATATATGATTAAAAGACATTTTGGTGGTATTATACCAACAGCAGTTGGTCAACTTAGACAAACCATTATTAATGAGCTGTTGCAGAATCCACTAAATTTGAAATAGAAATTTTGTTGAATAAGACACAGACTCTAAAGCAGTATTCAATTTCTCCAGTAAACTTGCTGTGTCATGTTTATTCACTGATAATAGATATTTATAAACATTGCTCATGGGTCAATGGAACTGATCGAATTCAATAGGGATTCCCAATGACTGAGGAGACTTTGAGGTTGAACCTGCTGCAAGGCCAAACCTAGATTCTGGCAAATGCTGCAATTGTTAAGTATTGTTATTCAGCCCCTACAGGCAAATCATATTTGGCACTCAAATCAGACAATGTCAAAACTCATTATCTTCCTGCACTAATGGATTCAAAGTAAAAATCAACTTGTCCATCCAAGTCGTTAACTGATTTTTGTATTTGGATATTGTCGTAAGGTCAACTTATGTGAATATGAATCAAAGATTAATTAATGCAATACTATCTTTTTTTAAGTGATAGGAGCCTAATGCCATCCACTTGACCAGAGGGTTCAGGCAAAAGGGTTCCTAAAGTGACAGTGGTGGACAATATAATCTAAGCAGAAAAGCTGAAAACTTAGTACAGATCAGCAAATAGGCCCAATGATATGAGTTCTCGAAAGCCAAGCAAATCTACCTTCCTTAATAGAAAATGGCACCATTTTCAAAAATATTTGTAAAGGAGAGGAACCCTGGCAAAACATGTGGAACACAGAGTTATGCTTTTGAAAATATTTGTCTGGGATATGTAACATGTAAACCAACCCAGGACAAAATTTTCATCTTCAGTATATTAAGGTTACCTCACAAACTTAATTTTAAAGAGTTTCTATTAACTGCGATATCCTGTTAATTTGCTTAATTAGCATAATAATTCATTCTATACTTCTAGGAATGAGTATTCTGAGGTACTATCAACTCACTAAATATACTGTGAGAATTCTATTTCTTTAAGAAGCAAAATTTGGCATCAATTTGGACTTAGACCATTTAAAGTAATATCCAGAAACTCCCAGGAATCAGTTGCATCAAGGCAGAAATGGATACCTGTATTTGTGAAATAAACAATGACAAGTCATTCACATAAAGGATGATTTTGAATTCTAAACATATATGAATCAAGCCATGAACACTGATGTTTTAACAAATTCCAGGGATTCCAAAACATAAGAAAAATAATAATTGTGAATGTGGGCATTCCTATCTAGTTCCTCTATTAAGTGGTGGGGGGAAACACTGAGAAGAACCCACTGGTTATACATCTGGCTCTTGGGGTTGAATTGAAATGTTAAATCCTTCTCAAAAGTTCAGCAGAAAAAGCAGAATGAAACTGTTGCAGCTATAAATGTCCAGCAAATTTTGTCTAAGGCCTTTTTGGCATCCAAAGAAATAATAGTAGCCTAGTCTGTTCTGTAGGAATTTAATTAAGTCAACTGTTAATCTGCGATTATCAGCCCCCTGTTGATGTTTAATTAATCTCACTTTTTCTGGTTGATCAAGTGTTGTAAGAACATGTTGCAATCTATTGGCCAAATCTATTGGTCAAAAGCAGAAGAATGGAAGACCAGATAAGAGTTGGATGGACTCCATACAGAAGCCACAGCTTTGAATTTAGAACAGCTAAGCAGAGCTGTCATGGATAGGATATTCTGGAAGACTTTCATTTACAAGGTCAACACATGTCAGAGGTGATTTGATGGCATATGACAAAAACATTGACTAAATTTCTGACAGTATTTTAATATCAACATCAGTTAATAATGTGGGTCAATAGTTAGCACATAGAATTTGATCCTTGCAGGGTTTGGGAATCACTGTAATATAGGCACTATTCCTAACTGCCATCATCATAATTTCCACCACTCTTATAGGAGCCGAAAGAAACTGCTGTTGTGAGGAATCTATACTTGGAAGATTAATCTGGGAAAAATGCTTGAATCTCTTCTGTAATATTTTGCTGCCCCCACTGTATATATCTAAATAAAACCTGGGAAATTTATAAATTTATTTCTGCAGGAGAGATGTTTATTTTGCCATTTTCAACCTTCATCTGAGTGATTACATTTTTGTGTTTTTGCTGTTTTAAGACATTTTGCCAAAATCTTTCTGGAAAGCTCCTCATTGTCTCATTCAGCCTGTTGTAAACTGGTTAAAGTGAATTCCTTCTGTTGTGAAATAATAATATTCAGCTTTAATGCACTGCTACTCTTGATAGAGTAGTGTAAATGGGAACATTGCAAATTAGGTTATAAATGGTTTCAACTCCTCATCTAATGATGCCTCTTGCAATAAAAAAAAAATACTTGATTTGACCCCAGATAAAAGCTTTGCTGGCCTCCCACTCAATGGCATGTGAATCCACAATGTTCTTAGTATTTGTGTCTCAGAAAAAAATCTGATTTTAAATACTTCATCATTAAATAGTAAAGTACCAAAGATCATGGGCTGAGACAAAATCAAACATTGAAATTTCAAACAGATTGAGGCTAAATTATCAACACTTCAATTTTATTTTGGTATATAGACCAAAAGTTGTATAATCAAAAGCAATTCTGATGGACTGGTGAAATAAATATATAATAAGCTCACCTGATTGCTGAATTCTCCATGCATACATCAAAATAAATTCAGATATATAGGAATGGACCATAAGTTTCATCCCTATTTGGTGCTTGGAAACTGGCATATTTTGGTCCACTGAAGAATCAAAGATCTCATTTAAAGTCCTACTTCCCCTACAATCAAGTCATCAGTCAATTTCAATCAATCTGCTAAAACAATTACAAGACATAGTTTGAGAATTATCATTTGGCTCACTGACATATAGAAACAGAGCGAGTCAGAAGGGGCCTCCCAGGCCATCTGGTCTGACCTCTGGCACCAGCCAGTTCTGCTCACGACATGCCACCGCTCACAACATGATCTATGACATATAGATCATAACATAACTTTTTCACTGCATTTCCCAACTATCAACTGAACTATTAAGATCAGTTGTCACCTGTTCAAGTAGAAAAGTGCTATTTGCAGATTAAAACGATGACCCCCTTGAAATGTATTTATTTATCTGTTATGTAAACCTTTCCACCCAATCTTTCTTGTAGAAGAACAAAGGGGAAAATTGCAAAGAAATATTTAGAAATGTTGACTTAAATAGATTAATAATGGTTACCTCTTGAAATGGCAATACAGGAAGAATAGGAAACCATTAGAGTTTTAGATAAAAAGCCTTTGCTTGTTGTGGTTTCTGTGACTCACAAATATAGGTTATGCACTTGTGCAAAATAGACCTTTGTTTCCTGCTCCTGCATTAGCAAGTGCCTAGTCTAGCCTATGGAATCTTCACAGGAAGAGACCAGACTAGACAAGACCAGAGATCCAGCTGTAGGATCTATCAGGCAAAGCATCTAAGTCAAACATGGGCATTCAGAACTTGGCCTAGGCATTCAGGAACCTGCCCAAGGCAAAACCCACTGTCCTTGTTGCATGGTATCAGGCCACATACAGAGTCAGTCCTAAGAAAGGCAGAATCCTTCTGCTTGGAAATTAAAGCATTCTGATGTTTCCAGTGTTACATGTAATTAAAGAACTCTGAGTGAAACCATCAACTCCTTCACCCACTTCCAGGAAAACAGAGAATATACAACCCTATTGTTCTTTGTTTGAATTTTAGAGTCAAACCTTCTACCCAGGTTTTATATACTCTCAAATGGAACTTTTCCCTGAATTTCTTCAATACAGCAAGATGCTAAATCCTGGAGTCTACTGAGCATCTTGGATGTTTGTTCATTTTTCTTTTTCTGTTCCTCCTCCTCCTCTTAAATAAAGGCCTATCCCTCTCCTTTATCCAAGTTTACCTAGCAACCATACCAGCTAATCAAAACAGTACTTTCTCTCTTCTTTGTCAAATGGTTCTTCAAAGGCCTTCCAACTTCTTCCCACAGGTCTCTGGGTAGAGAGACCCTAGAGTCCCTCTGTAGTATTAATGCAATAAACTGCCCAATTATTTGAATCTATGGTGATGACCAATATCAGACCCCTCACAATGAAAGTAGTTTTCCTCATTGCTCTCACCTCAGCACGACAGGTAAGAAAGCAATGTGTGTTACGACATAATCAGCCATTCCTCACCTTTCGTAGGTACAATGCTACATTACATTCTAGTGATTTCTGTATTCCTAAGATTGTTTCACAATTTCATTTGTCTCAGGATATAGTGTTGCCAACCATCCTTGCCCAACCAGCTTCCCCACTGGAGAGTCAGTTCTGCTTGTTTGATGTCAGAAGGGTTCTACATTGACAGAACATCCTCTTTAAACACAAAAGAGAAAAACACCCTTTATTCACCTGTCACTTGGCAGGCTGTGGCAACTTGAGGCAGTATGCCCATGCACACGACTTGCTGGGACATCGGGAAAACACTGTTGCATTCATATCCTGCTTATATGTTTGCCATGTGCAAATAGTTGACCACTACATAGACAGAAATCTGGACTAGATAGACCCTTGCTATGATTGAGCATGGCTCGTCTTACATTCTTATGATCCAAGGAAGGTCAGCTGGTGTCCTAAACCCTAATTGGTAGTTTTCTGTTTAGCCTGTCAGCAGGCATGACCACCAGTCCCATTGCAAGTACAGGTCACTCTACTTAGAACCATAGGATCATCTCCCACTGTTACTTCCACACCTCTGCAATGGAGCAGTTTGGGCCCATGTGATGAATCACAGAGAGCATGAATAAGAAGAATAGGTTGCTTACTCTGTGTTCTTCAAGTCATCATCTGTGAACTTGCACAACTCCTCCTCCTCCATGCTTCAGTGCCTCTCCTTTCCTCTGTGGGAGCAGACACAGAAGTGAGAGTTGGATGGGAACTACACACAAGGAGGAAAGGGAGGGCAGGGAGAAGGGGAAAAATAAGGCACACTTTCAGCAGAGCTGCTGCATCTCCTCTCATCTTCCAAGGGAGAGCCAGTCCAGATGGATCAGACTATTCCCATTACCTGTGCTGCTTCTTAATACCTCATGATATGTTCAAGTTTTGGTTGGGCAGACTTCCCTCCATTCTGCTGTGAAACAGTGAGCATCATTGCGGTTTTGCATAATGATACATGAATTGCCCATATCATGATTCATAGCTTGTTCTTTAGTTTATGAATCTGACAGTAGGTTATTTTGCTTCCTCACAATGGTGTCATGCATCACATAATAGCCTTCTTTGATTACCATTTATTTCATACATTTATACCCTGTCCTATCGCTTCAAGCACTCAGGACAGCTTACACAATATAAAAGTACAATAAATATAAAACTACTATATAAAACATTAATTATTAAAACAATATAAAACACATCACTAAAGAAAATATGACTGTGAAAAAGGGGAAAAATAAAATTCTAAAATGTCTAAAAACATTAATTGTTAAAATAATGATTGAATAAAAAGTTCTTTTACCTGGTGGCGGAAAGAAAACAACATAGGTGCCAGGTGGACCTCTCTGGGGAGCAGATTCCATAGTCTGGGTGCCACTGCGGAAAAGGCCCTCCGGGTAGACACCCTCTGTATTTCCTTCAGAGAGGGTTCCTGGAACAAGGACTCCCTGCCGATCTTGAGGGGCATGAGGCCTTAAAGGGGAGGAGATTTCAGGTAGTCCAGACCTAAGCAGTTTAGGGCTTTATAGGTTAATAGCAGCACCTTGAATTGGGCCCAGACTTCAGTTGGAAGCCGGTGTAGCTGATAAAGGACCGGCATTATGTGAGAATAACAACCAGTTCACGTCAGCAACCTGGCGGCTCTGTTTTGTACCAATTGAAGTATCTGGACTGTTTTCAAGGGCAGCCCCACATAGAACATGTTACAATAATCCAACCAGGAAGTTACCAAGGGATGAATCTCCGTTGCTAGGCAGTGCTTGTCCAGGTAAGGACATAGCTATGAACCAGCCGAAGCTGGAGGAAAGCGCTCCTCGCCACTGCTGCCACCTGGGTTTCCAGGGACAGCTCTGGGTCAAGGAGCACTCCCAAGCTGCGGACCCTGTCCTTTAGAGGGAGTGCTACCCTGTTCAGGACAGGACCAAAATCACTTACCTGAAAATCCGAACTGCCCACCGACAAGGCCTCCATCTTATCTGGATTAAGCTTCAGTTTATTGGCCCTCATCCAGCCCATTACCTCGGCCAGGCACCAGTTCAGGACAGCCACTGCCTCACCTGGATTAGATATAAATGAGAGGTAGAGCTGTGTGTCATCAGCATACTGATGACACCAGGGCCCAAACCTCCAGATGACATCTCCCAGCAGTTTCATGTAGATGTTAAAAAGCATGGAGGACAAAATAGAGCCCTGTGGTACTCCATGGCACAACTGCCATGGCACAGAGCTATAGTCCCCCAGCACCACCTTCTGGAATAGACCAGCTAGATAGAAGTGGAACCACTGCCAAGCAGAGCCCCCAACTCCCAACCCAGCCAGCCTATTCAGAAGGATACCATGGACTATGGTATCGACAGCTGCTGAGAGGTCCAGGAGAACCAACAGGGATGCACTCCCCCATCCCTCTCCCTGCACAGGTCATTGTACAGGGCAACCAAGGCAGATTCAGTACCATAACCAGGTCTGAAGCCGGACAGAAATGGGTCCAGATAATCCATTTCATTCAAGAGTGCCTGGAGTTGTCCACCTGCTCCAACACCTTGCCCAAAAATGGGATGTTGACCACTGGTCTACAATTGGCGGCCACCTCTGGGTCCAGGGACACAGTCTTCGGGATGGGCTTGATCACTGTCTCCTTTAAACGGGCAGGGACCCAATCCTGCTTCAGTGAGGCATTGATGACCTCCTAGACCCAGGGACCAATCCCATTACTGGATTTTGTAAGTAGCCAAGAAGGGCAAAGGTCAAGTAAGCAGGTGGTTGGGCGTACCATCCCAAGCATCTTGTCTACTTCCTCCGGCTGCAATAACTGAAACTTTTCCAACAATGATGGACCAGACAGTGCTCTGGACACCTCCCATTATGGAATCATATCAATTGTGGAGTCCAGCTCATGGTGAATCTGAGCGATTTTCTCCTTGAAGTACTGGGCAAAGTCATAACGGGCAGTTGAAGGTAGCACCAAGTCTTTGTTTTGGCCTGCATGTGTTAGGCCACGCACCATTCAGAAAAGTTCCGCTGGATGGCACTGTGCGGAGGCAGTGGAGACGGAGAAGTATTGCTTCTTCGCCGCCCTCACCACCACAGCATAGGCTCGATAATGAGCATGTAGGTGTGTTCGGTCAGATTCGTCATGTGATCTTCTCCACCTGCGCTCTAATCGGCCCCCTGTCTGCTTCATCACCTGCAACTTGGTGTATACCATGGTGCCAAGCAGGCTCTGCTAGCCGGGAGAGGACACGTAGGAGCGATTGTATCAATTGCCCTAATCATTCCCCCATTCCACAAATCGACCAGGACATCAACAGGAGCTTTATTCACTGGAAAATCCCCCAGAGCCCTCAGGAATCCATCCGGATTCATAAGACTCCGGAGGCAGACCATCTTAATAAGGTCCGCACCCTTCTGGAGGGAGAGATCAGCCCCGAGTTCAAACCTCACAAGGAAGTGATCTGACCATGACAGAGGAGTTAAGGTCAAATTCTTCACTTCCAGACCACCCTCTTCCTGCCCCGTTGAGAAAACCAGGTCCTGAGTGTGACCTCTTTCATGGATTGGGCCAGTGATATGTTGAGACAGCCCCATGGCTGCCATGGAAGCCATGAAGTCCTGAGCTGCCCCAGACAGAACTTTCGAGCTTCAGCGTGGAAATTTAAGTCCCCCAGGACCAGCATCCTAGCGGTCCTCAAAACCGGATCCAAGGAGATCTCCATCAGTTCAGGCAGGGAATCTGATGTGCAAGAGGGTGTGCGATACACCAGAGGAATCCCTAATCTGTCTCAATCACCCAACACCAGGTACAAACACTCTAGGCTCGGTCTCCCATCCAGGTCTCTGTTATACATGCCAGGTCAGCCCCCTCATCCACAATTAAATCATGGATGAGGGATGTTTTATTATGGACTGACCTGGCATTCAATAACAGCACCATCAGGCCCAGGGGGCAGTGGATATCGCTCCCAGAAACCTTCCAGCTGGGGAAACAACCAGAAGAGGGGACAGATATTAAACATTGCTCCTTCCTTCTTTGTTTATAAGATAGACCCCCCCTTTTTGTCATGAAAGAGGCATTGAATAAGAGTAGATAGAATCCATAATGACTGATTGGTATAGAAATGTACTGGCAGTTGGAGGCCAAATTAAATTGCCAAACTTTCTGGTTCCTGCTATCAACCGGTTCCTGGTATCAACATTTTGTAGAAGCTGGGATTTCCTAATGATCTTTGAGGGTTAGGGATAGGGTTAGTCTTAGTCTTGATTCCAGGTTATCACTGTCTGGATAGAGGTATATTTGAGCCACCAGCAGAAGCTGGAAGAAAGCACTCCATGCCACTCTGGCCACCAAAACTTTCGGAGACAAAAATGGTTCCTCCAAGCTATGAACCTTATAGGGACAGTGCATCCCCATCCATAACAGGCTGAATACCTTCCATCCATGCTCTGTGTGGGTGCAGTAGATTTCACAGTTACGTACCATGCTAGAAATTTCATTCTGTAAGGGTTATGTGGGTAGCAAATTCTGTAACCATGCAGGATTCCATAACTGTTTGAGTAATTACTGAGATGGCATGGAAGTATTCACATGTTGACAACTATGCCACTGGAGGTATCTTATGAATCACAGAGCCGGTGTGGCACAGGGATTGGTATCAGACCAGGTATGAGAAGGTCAGAATTCTTTCTCCAGGGTGAAACTTGCTTGAGTGACGTTGGCCAGTTGCCGTGTCTCAATCTACCCTACTTCAGGGTTGTTGTGAGGGTAAAATGGAGAGGAGGTGGTGGATCATGTACACTGCCTTGTGCTTCCCAGAGGAAAGGCAGGATATAAGTATAATGTAATAAATGAATAAGCAGTCCTTTGTTTTTGATGGTGAATTCTGGAAGTGAATGTGTTTCCTGCACCCTTGTGTTCCTTTTTGACAGAATCCCTTCATAAATTTTGCAGTTATGTTCAATACTTAAGTGACAGATGGATGTATTTATCTAATACACCTAATGAAGTACTGCTGGAGGAAGCATCTACTTTGGGAGTTTACTGTGACATTGAGTGGTAATTAAACACAAATTTAATACAGTTTAAATTCAGTTAAATTGCCTGCCTGCCTGATTCTCAGTTCAGGAAGCTTAGATACGTACTGTATTTTCATGGTGATGAGCACTTCCTTGGTCCTCAAAGTGCCAGCAAATCCCCCACCCACCACAGCGGAAGCAAGCATTAACTCTTTTCTTCCCATTTCCTCACAAGATTAGTGCTTGCAAGATAATCCAGATCTTTCAAATGGAGTAAAGATGCAAGTGGTTACCACTCAGTGTGGTGACTTAGATTCCATAGCTCCAGGTGATACAAGCAAATTGGAGCATGTCAATGTTAGTTGCTGATCTGCCCCAGTTAGGCATACATGTGGGGCAAGAAAGCATTTTAAGCAGAAAAGTGGCCCAACTGAGTGTGACCAAAGAGTCCCACTTAGTGCAGATCTGTACCATCTGTTCCTAGGTTTGTTTGTCCTTGAGGTGCAGTGAGAAAATCCAGGAGTTATCACAGACTTTGCATGCAAGGAGCCCTGGGTAGAATCTCTGGTATGTCCAGATAAACCTGCAAAAGGCTCCCTGGCAGCAACCCAGTAGAACTTCACCAGAGTGAAGTTCAAATCAAATAAGCACTTCCTACTGAAAAGAAACTGTACCCTACAGTAGGGTTGGCAGCCTGTGGCTTACAGCTTCAGCACAGCTAATGTTGAAGTGATAGGCCAACAGATCTGGAGTATAAGAATGGGAAGTTTTTCTTCATACTGCACATCTGGTGGTATTTCAGCCCCTCCCACGTTGTTTCATTTTCATGTTTCTGTACTGCCCAGTACTGAAAGCTCTCTGGATGAAAGTCCCGAAAAAGCACAATATTGTATATAGTAGGAAAAAACCATTTACATGCAAGCATATAAACAGAAAACTCACTTTTAACAGTTTTAACACTCAACGGTAAGAAATCCAGCAGACAACTTATATTCTACCAGATGCCTGAGAGTAAAGAAAGGTCTCAGTGCTGAAAAGGTAGTGATGTTGGCTCCAGGTGGGCCTTGTTTTTCTATAATTAAGAGCCCCCACCAAAATGGCCCTCTCCCTTGTTACCACCTTCTGAGCCTCCCTCAGGAGGAGGATCTTGGATTCTGAGTATCACGTGGGGTAGATTCAGAAGAAACTGTTCAGCCACTCCAGAAAGACTGGACTAGATGGACCTTCGGTCCAATCGAGCAAAGCTTTTAGGTAGATCCTTCAGAGTGCAGAATTTGTGTGTGTTGGGATACAAACATATACAGGGGTTTTGTGTTTTAAGTTTGTAACATATGCCACTCTCCTTCAGCTTCCCAACCAGGTGCCCTTCAGCATGCTGGGAGTTGTTGTCTAATACATCTGAAGGCCACCAGGTTAGAGAAAGCTGCTCTGTTGTTTATTTGCATCATTTTCAGGCCTTACCAGGGCTACTGCCTGGATGTTTTAGGATAAGTATACGCTTAGCCAAAGTTTTGAAACTTCTCTGACAGGTTCTGCATATGATGAATGTAAGCTCTGGTTCTGCCTGATCCCCCAAAGTCTTTGATTGCCATTGGCTTCCTGCTGTGCAGCCAAGAACAGTGGACGTAGCCATGCATGGTGAAAGTCAAAGTTAATTTGTGTCTGCTGTGCTTTCCAAAGGGAAACAGATGGCTGCAATGTTTGAGTTCAAGTCTCCTTCGCAGCCAAGCGGCATGTCTCTGGATCACACACCCTTGTTTTTCACACTATAATAGAACTAATCTGAGCTGTCATTTTCACCTGTCATGAGGCATGTCCTGTTGCTCTTTACCAGGGTGCACAAACTTTTCAGCCCCAAGGAGCTCAGGTGTCCACTGGGACAGTGGCAGGGAACATGTGTGGCTGTATGCTTATGTGTGCATATGTATATGAATATGCATAGAACTCACCCCCCTCTCTTTTGCGCATGCGCGCACACACACATTTATTCTGATAAACATACTTGGAATAATAAATTACTGCATCAGTTGATCATATATACCATAGCAGAATTTCTGTTGGAAGACCAAGCTAATGTGCATTAGCATTAATTAACCACACAGTATTTCTACCTCTTTTGTATGTGCCCCAATAATAGATTTGGGAACTGGGAGGATAAAGATCAGCTCTTAGGGTACAGCCTCTTCTTCAGCTACTCCAAGGTAATCACTAGGGGAAAAAAGCTCTAGAAATTAGTTCAGCAGCTCTTGCTATAGATGCCTCATTCCTTGAGCAGCCAGAGAGCATTCTAGGAAACTAGGAACTTTTGAGGGTTGCTGCTTAAGAGTCTTTCAGGGTGCTATAGGGACATGGCTTCTATGGCAGAGACCATTAAGCCTGTTGCTACAGCATTTTGTCATTTTTTTGGTAGTTGTAATATGCTGGGAATCTCAGAGGCCTCCGGGCAATGCTTAGAGCGGGTGCCTACAGGTCATAATGTTTCCATCACTGTTCTGTATGTAGAAAGACTGGTGTTCTCCAAAAGAAGTAGGGAAGTAAGACTCTAGGACTTCAATCCATTTAAACTTAATGGGATTCTGTAGCATTTCACTATAGGATTCTTTTTCAAATTCCAGAAATATTTTGCACAATTTTTCACCCTCTACTTTATCACTTTCTAGACAGTGAGGAAACTTATAGGCTCTTTGAAGAGCATGGAATATTGTTGTGCTGGGATAAAGGAAACAGTTTTGTGGAGAAGTCAAAACTGGTTAGGATATTAATGAGAGGGGAAAATGCCTCTGTAGACAAGTGGACTTCCAATTGTATGCAATTGGCGAGGCCACCAATAAAATATTTTTTAAAAGTTATAATACCATTTGCGCAAAATTCAAGATTCTTTACCCTCAAGAAACTTTGTGCAAAACACTCCCCCCCACCTTTTTAAAGAAAGTGGAGGAAGAATCTGCATGCTGCCCAGTATGTTACAGATAGACTTGATGAAACAAGAGGAAATGGAATAAAATCTGCCAGGCCAAACCAGAAAAATCTGTTTAAGTTTTCAGTCCCCAGTCAGAGTTCTCAGGCATCCCATTGTGTGAACATCCTTAATACCTAAGGAGATAAACTAAGGACAGAGTTATATGCCCCCTCTAGTCTGCTGCATTTCTGCTTCTGATTCTATCCTCTGCAGCTTTGTAGTTCCTTAGTACAGTGTTCCTGGGTGGTGAAGTGGTGACAGTTCTTCCTCCTCTGCCGCCTCTCCTCACTTCTATATTGTTGAATAGCCAAAGTGCTCTGGATAGTTCACACAATTAACGAATCACAGAACAGCATAAAATTCACAAAACAAAAAATGTAGCAAAACATTTCAATATACGAACTTTAAAACAATTTAAGGGGATAAAAACAATCCAATAAAATACTACTGTTTCGTATTGTGTCCCATTAAATATGTGGGAGGAGAGGACAGGCTTAAATGGACACCAAAAGCAAGATGGGGTTGGCATCTGTCAGCCTAATTAGGTGGGATTAAATCCTAAAACTCGCTTCAAAACTATTAACTCTACTCCAGGTGGCACACAGGTGTTCTACCCCTGAGTTATAAACTTGTAGGGGTGTGTGATGTTCAGAATCTGTCATTTGAGCCCAAGGGACTTCCACAGTGTTTCTAATCTGGCTGTCAGAAATGTTGGATGGTGGTCTCCCTCCCTGACCCTGCCTTGGCTTCTGGAAATATCTGTGAAATACTTGAGAGTGGAGATCTGTAACACTGCACAAATGCTGATTTGTGCAATTCAGACCTTTTGTGTAAATGGGATCTGACTTGTGTAAATTACTTTGCTCTATTTTCAATATTTTATCACATTTGTATGTCAATTGTGTAACCTCAGGCACAGTGCCTTATCCTTCCTAAATATCCTTGTCATTTTCATCCTCTTAGCACTTTGTCCTTATGCGTAGCTGGCCGTATTCACTACTTCACAAAGTATTTGTCATTTTCACTTATACGCCATTGCCACCTCATTTTTCTGCTTGGCTTATACAATTTGTGCACACAAATAGGCACATTTTTAAGTTAATATTTTCAGTAATTTTTCAGCTCACAGGATTTATGAAAACAGGCTCATAGTTTTTAGTTTCTCCCCTTCCATTCTTCCCACCGGTGTGATATCTACAATATCTGGTTTATTTTGATAAAAGTATTTGCTCTGGCAAATAGTTTTAGCAATGAGGTAGGGCCCAGTGGCAGGGCAAACAGTTCAAGTCAGTCCTGTGAAAGACTCAGATTTGTAGAACTTTGAGATGTGTGTAAATCCCAGGCTTTTTAATTTCTGTACATTTCTGGCTATGTGGTTTGCACATTCACGGTTTCTTTTTTTAAAATCATGTACAAATCATGGCTTGCGTTAAAAGCAGACATTTGGTCTTCTTTGTGAAAATATGTCAAAATCCTCCCCCCTCTCACCCCAAATTCCTCACATATCCCTATTTCCGTGTTATGTGGACACTCTGATATGCCATTCAGTTAACAAAAAAATTTGGTTTCAATTGTCCACAATCCAGTGGGCAGTGGAGGAAGAGGGAAAGAGCAACATGATGCTGCAGTTTATATATTCCCTGGCCATTGGCCCTGTTGCTTGGGCTTTATTGCTTGGGCTGTAATGCAAATGTCTTGAGGACATCAGTTTCTTGCTTGTGCCTTGCCTTTTACTAGCTAGATTACGTAGTGGTAGGGACTCAGCTATGTGGGCTCTACCCTGGGTTAACAGTTCTATTCTCTAATCTCTGATCCTACAACTCCTTCTCAAAATGATCTTATGTTTAAAAAATTGATCATCTTGAATAGAATGAAGACGGAAGTGGGCATCCAGAACTTCCAATACAGAGCTAATCAGCTGACATACCGTTAGTCTTTCAGTGAATGCAATGCAAAATTACTCTGAGAGATTAATCTATAAGAGGATATTTATTTTCTGCCTTCCACTGTCACATATTTCTGGAAGTGGCATGGTCCGATTTCTCCATTCTCCCTCCCTCTCTGCCTATTTTAATTAAAATGTGAAGAACTTGGGAGTGTGTTGCTTTGTCATTTACTTAAATGCTATTAAAAATCAAGACAATAATGGGAGAAATTTTAAATGGGTTCCATACACATTATTCATATCATAGTTGGGCTTTTTGACAGCACATTACTAAAAGGGATTCTCTACACTAGGCATGCAGGACCGCAGGGCCAGGGCCAAATCTTGTCCTCCATATTTTCACCTTACCATCCCAGGTTCCCCGGACAGTTACACCTTTTTTCTCCAACACGCAGTCATTGGGGGGTTTCCTGACTTCTGTGCAGTCCCTCCCCATTCTCCTCCCAATCCTAAAGGTTGAAATGTGTCTCCTAAAAGGTTTGTACGGATGTTGTAGAAATCATTCTGTCTACTTTTCGTGGATTATCAGCAGTTTTTGTTCCATCATCGGCTCATTGTCAGAATCAGATTTTGTGAAAATCTGTTTATAAGCAAATTCCTGGAAATGTGCAACTCTCTTCCCCACAAACACACTTGTGGAAGAAATGTGCATTAATTTGTTGTATTTTTCTGTAATGGAGTTGCCTAAAATGATAGTTTTTAAAATGTCTCAATGCATCCCAACAGGAAAAGCTGTACCACTGACGTTTCTGAAGGTTGGATCCCTAGAAATTCAGCCTCATTTGAGTTCCTTGCAGATTCCTCTAGCAGCCATAAATACTAGCAGTTAGAGCTTTAAGCTAAGATGTGTTTGCTATTTTGCATCCGCCCTTTTTGATTTCAGCCCTGACTCCCAGACCACCTCTGAAATGGAGTCTGGCCCCTGGTCTGAAAGATGTTTTGCATTCCTACTGTGTCCTTTGCCTTCATTGTTTGTGTGCTGTTGTAATCCTTTGATCTATGCATAACGCTGTTGCTTAGAAAAATCTGTACTCCAGTCCTCCAGCATTCTTAGCAGCTGTGGAAAAGATCTATCAAATGTACTTGCTACAAGTATATTCAGGAATCAATAATCTGGATTGAATGTTCCTGAGAGCTCATCCTAAAATGTCTTAATGATACCTAGGAATGCTTGAGAAATTAGTTACTTTAATTCTGATATTAACTGATTTGATCTGTACCTCCCATATTAATTAGGAGACTGGAAAGTAGTTATCCTTTGCATGTCACACTTCTCTCCATTTCAGGGATGCAGTTCTCTACTCAAAATATATTCTAGAGTGCATATAAAATGTACATATGAAAATAAAGTATGCTCAGAAATGTGTATTTTATGAGAATGTAAGCTCAAAATGATGCATTGAAATTGTATTTAGATATCAATTTTTGTGACTTTCTTTTTGAAAAGGTGGGAGATTCTTATCATTCAGTTAAATTTCTATATTGTTCAAGAGCCAAAGCTCTCGGGGCAGTTAACAGCAGTGTATAAAATATAGGAAAATGCAATACAATAATGAAGACATGGACCAGACCAGATTTAGAAATGAATCTAAAGGTGTAAAGTAGACATGGTCTGATCTGTACATGCCTAGCAGCGCATCTCGGTTAAAGGCATATTGCCAGGTATTCATAAATGTTAGCTTATGTTTGCAAGCAAGCTGTTACTTGTGGTGGCTGGGAGCCTCTTCTGCCTTCCTGAACCCTCAGGCATGCAGAGAGGGCTTGGGAAGATGGATAGGGTTCGCCTATCATTTGTGCTGGCATACAGGAATCTCTGCCATAGCCTAGAAGATGCACTGCTGTTTACCTTCTCCAAACTGCCAAGTGAATGTGAGGGATGAGCCAGGGAATCTGTGTGCATACAGATGGGGTGCTGATAATAGGGCTAGCGGCAGTATTTCATGATGAGCTCATGGGTAAGTTAGTAGGTGCTTAGATGCCTGATTAGTACTTAATACTAAGTATTGGTCTTAAAAAGACAGGTATATAGGAAGTTACCTTTTAACTAGGCTTTCCCCTTAATTCAAGTAGTTATTCTTGATGAACTACAGATTTCCAGGGTCCCAGGCCAGAGGTTAAACCTAAGACAATCCTTATGTATACATGCATGTGCTCGGCAATACCTTGTCACATGCAAATGCACCCCCTCCCCAAGATACTCAGTCCTTTTGCACAGTCCAAGTGCTACATGTCATCTGGATTGTACAGTGGAGAAACAGAGCAAGCCCAAATTTGCTTCCACACTTAAAGCTGGTTTCTGTCACTAGTTTGGAGCACACTGGGGTACGAGGTAACGATAGGGCAGTATCCTCTTCAGCACTGTCTCTATGTCAATAAAGTTGTACTGATGGAAGGCATCTCTGGAAGCTGCAGTAGTGCCAGTAGCATTTGCTCAAGCAGCAGGTTGTCTGGGGAAACCCATTGTGCCAACAAAAGCTGTTGGCATTGCTTTAGAGGTAGCTTGCTGGTGTAATAAAATTTGTTTTAGCACTGCTGCATATAGTTCCTCCAGTTTATATAGCACAATAAGATGCAGTTATCTCTGGGAAGTATGGGGAGAGGAAGAAAAAAGAAACAGAGGAGAATGGAGAAGAATGCAGGCCTAAGTATGCCTCTCTCTATGGAGCGATATCCGATTTGAGTCATGCTGGTCCCACTCTCACATTCGTGACCTAACTGACCTAACAGGGTGGTTGGGAGGACAGAATACAATAAACGTGCCTATATAAACTGGAGCTCCTTGCAGGAGCTGTTTCCCATCCATCCAGCATTTGTTTCCATATTAATGTGTATGTTTAAAAAATGGAGGAAGTGATATATGATTGCATCTTTAAAAATGTGCTTCTGAGCAGGCTTTCTCACAAAAAACCTCTTTCTAAATTTTTTTTCAAAAGTATGCATTTCTAGTAAATGTATTCTACTAGCAAAGCCTTTGATATGTCTGTGAGTTGAAAACTCCATCTTACAATTCAGAATATTTATTTATTTTTATTTGAAGTATTTTTATGTCAGTCTTCAACCAAAAAGGCTCCCAGAGCAGCTTACGTAGAATCAATTCAACAAAGATAGTCCCTGCCTGAAGGCTTAAAGCCTGAGAAGATACAGCACACAAGGAAAAACAAATAGGGAGAGAAGAGAGGAGGAAAATAGCTTTTCCAGTAGATCCAAAGGATAATTACTTTCTGATCTGTATGTCAGTCCAAGAGGTATAGATGAGGTTGGTTAGGTTTGGAATTCACAAAAAGCAAAGTTCTCAGGAATTCTTAATTGCATGTCACCTAGTGCTTAGTCCACATAGCCTCCTGCCTGGCCGGGGTGGGGTGGGGTGGGGAGGGAGACAGGCACTCCAGATATTGTGCATTACCTACTTAGGTGACTTTTTTGTGAATTAGGGTTGCGGGGAGGGGCAATCCAAACTGCTTTCCCCAACCCAGTCTTCCTCAGATATTTTGGATTCCACTCCCATTATTCCCAGACAGCATGGTCAGTGGTCAGGCCTGGAGAGCTGAAGCAGGAGAAAAAAGCAATATAAACCTTACATGTTGAACAGTTTTCATTTTAGAAAAGGAGAGTGAGTGTGTGTGTGTGTGTGAGAGAGAGAGAGAGAGAGAGAGAGACTGACTGACTGACTGACTGACTGCACACACACTGTAGGCAAAACTTAGTGTTTCACTGTAGAAACGTGAAAGTAGTATCCCAGATGCATATTCTGAAATAGTGTTCTTTCTGTTCTCTACTTTGTCCTGAAAAGACCTTTTTCAGGGCAAATTTCATACCCATGCAGAAATCTTTATCTTTGTGTTTGGCAGCACTGCATATAAAAATGAATGAGCTTTAAGGATTAGTGTGCAATCATCTGACCCCTCATGTTTTGTCTTAAATTAGTTTCTGCTTCTTCCCCTCTGGCTGACACACAGGAAATTGCATATCAGACTTTACTCTTCTATTCTTTCTCTTGCACTCAACCCACCCACACACTTAAGCAAGCTGGATCTTCTTTTATTCCTGGTACAGAATTAAATTGACACACTGGTGCCAGGCCTGCCCTTAGAAAGAGGGGCTTGCAAATCATCTGATAGCTTTGAACGGCATGCTTGGCAAGTACCAGGGAAGGTCGCTTCTCTGGTTATTTGGCACTTACTTTATGAGCATGCAGCAGGAAGAGGAGACTTTTCCCCATAGATGGACAGCAAGTAGGACCTTTCTAAAGGAGGGTGCTCAGCCTTTTTGAGCTTTGACTGTCCTCTTTAGGATGGTCAAAGCCCTCTGGTCAAAGCCCCTTTAAGATGGTCAAAGCCCCCTCTGTGCTATTGGGGTGGTATATAAATGCAGTCAATCAATAGTGCATCTATATCCTGCATATTTATTTATTTATTTATTTATTTATTTATTTATTTATTTATGAATGAATGAATGAATGAATGAATGAATGAATGAATGAATGAATGAAACTTCTGTACCGCCCCATTTGCCGAAGCCTTGGGGCGACTCACAACCATAAATAACAACAATAAATAACAACAATAAATACCAACAATATAATTGGATCCATCCTAGCCAAAGATGTAAAATCAATAAATAATATTAACAATTAAAATGACATTTGAATAAAAAGCTCTTCGCCTGGCGCCAAAAAAACAAATAATGACAGCGCCAGGCGGACCTCTCTGGGGAGCGCATTTCATGGATGGATGGATAGAGCATCTATAACTTACCTGTCTCAAACCAAAGGTGACATTCATAGGTTTCCTTAGTGGCCTCTCAAATCCAGGCACTGACCAGGTTGTGTGAGGAATCTGTTTTGAGGTAGGAATCTGTGGATTCCCTTGGCTCAACTCCCTGGAGTCTGAACCCTTTCTCACAACCCTGAGTCCAACTTGGTGACAAACTTTTCAAGTACCTGCCAGCAATCAAGCCTGCACAATTGCTGCACAAGTGTTGCCCCTCTTCCATGCAGATGATTTGTGGGCTTGTATTTACTGCAGAGAAAGATTGCCAGCTTGCACAAGAGGAGTTCACTAGTGTTCACAGACTTCATCTCTGCTCTGCTTGCTTCCTAAGCTAGGGACAGGCAAGAGAGAGAAGTCCAATGACAGAAGAACTGGATTCCACAGAATTGTTCCAACACTAGTCCAGACCCAGAACTGCTCAGTTACATTCTTGGTCTGGGAAGAAAGGCAGGGAGTTCCTCAGTTCGCACTCTGTGTTCCGTAAGTGTGTGTGCAAGCAGTCATACACAGCCTATTTGTGAGTGCATGAATCCTCATGTAACTGGAAAATGAATAGAACAGCACATGCTGAGCATGCAGAAGGCCTCAGGTTCATTTTCCAGCATATCCAAGTAAGGCTGCAAAGACTCCTGCCTGCAGCTGGGTTAGAAGGATCAAGCAGCTCCTTGTGTTCAGTCCTTCTCCTCTCCTCCTCTTATATACAAACAAAGGAGGAGGTCTTTCTGATCTCTTGTTCTGAAATCCTCCAGGAGTGATGACCCCGTCCTCAGTCTCCAATCACCTGCTGATACCCTTCTCTGAGTCCCTTCTCCTTAAGAAGCCAGGTGGACAATGGGGATGGGGTGGCATTTTTTGAATGTGATGCTCCAGTTAGACTGTCTTCTCCAGGGAAATGCAACCAGCAGTGATGTTTTTTAGATGGCAGGCAAAAACATTTCCAGGTCAATCCTATGCATGTTTAGACAACAAAAGTCCCTACAACTCCCAGCATGTCCCAGCCAGGGTTTCCCCCCTTCTTATATGTTTTAAAGAATTGTACTTTAGGGGTATATCAATGGCTGTGTTGTTTATGGATTTTATATTTTGAACTTCAAGAAAGAAGTTGGGCAGGCAGAAGTCCTGTACCCGTCCTGCTTGAGGGATCCACAGAATCTGTTAAGAGTGGTCTCTGCAGAGTGAGATGAACCATTGAGATGAACCATTGGTCTGATCCAGCATGGTTTTTCATAGGTTCTTGTGCTCTAAGAAACTGTTGTGATACAGGGCAGCATGTAAATATTGTAAGTAAATATGCAATTATTTGGTGCCACCTCCACTGTATATGCAAGAAGCCACTGCAAGGGAGGACACTGAGTGTAAGGTCTGGATTCGTGGAGGAAGAAGGCCTCCTGGAGGCCTGTCCCTCTGCCCAAGGTGGCTGCCTCTAGGCCTGAGACCTGGGGCACTGGCCCCAGGTTCCAAGCAGCAAGCAAAGGCAGATCATCTGTATTTGATATACTCAGAAGCCCAATTTGGGCTTGGTGGTTCCCCTACCCACATGTAGGAGTGCATGGGGCTACCAGTGGGGTGTAACCCACTGGGGAGCTGCCCATTTGTGCTAACTGGTGACTGTATGTGGGGCTGATTCATGTGGCAGCTGCCACTTTTGCAGCGATCTTTCTAACTGTGCCACTTGCAATGCTTATCATTCTCCTGCATGAAGAGCTGCTCATGTGAAAAGTATGATGTGCAACATTCAGGCTTACGTGTGGCAGATTTCTGCTTTGCAGGTCCCCCCTGCAGAAACGATCCCTCAGGTAAAGAAGGAGAAGCACAGTACCCAGGCTGCTAAGAACAGAGCCAAGAGGAAACCTCCCAAAGGAATGTTCCTTTCTCAAGAAGATGTGGAGGCTGTGTCCGCCAATGCAACAGCCGCTACCACCTTGCTGAGGCAACTGGATATGGAACTGGTCTCCATCAAACGACAGGTACAAGTATTTTTCCTGCAACAAAACGAGGCTTATTTTTAATCATCCAATACATATTTTAAAAAGGAGCAGCCATCAGTTTCAATTTCGTGGCTCCCCTGAGGATTTATAGCCTGGACTGAGATGTTTTGCATCAGGATGAAGCTTGATTAACAAGCTGTCAGCTGAGCAGCATGCCTCAGAACAGAATTATTTTAGCTTGGCTTTCTATTAGCAGTGCAGAAAGGTTGCTTGCCAGCTTCTAGTCTCTTCCCAAAGAGGATACTCTAGCCTTCTATAAATCAAGAGTTTCTCTGCTTCTTTATATGTTGGACTGATTTTGGAGAACATTTGTATCAGCCAATTTATTTACTATTTATGCATCTTTAGTTGCTTTCTATCCCTCCAGCTCTCACTTTTACTTGCATAGCAGTCTTCCACCCATTCTAAGCCACTGACAAGAGCAGGAGAGTATCTGTTTCTCCCAGCATATCACTCATATACAGGTAGAGATCTCTTTCCTCTCTTCCCATCCCCTGAAGTTGCAACAAGATTAGCATGGAGCACAGGGGTGAGGAACTTCTGGCCTGTGAGTCTAATTCAATCTATAGATCACCCCATCTTGCTTCTCCAGGGGTGGAGTTCAGCTCCACACCATGCCACCAGAGGAATCTTTTCAGAGGGCATACCCTCATTGTGATCTCTCGTCTGAGATTGAAGAGCACGATGGGGTTCCTCTGCTGGTGTGCAGCCGAAGTGCCGCTGTTAGATCCGAGGTAACCGTGGGGGCATGAGGGGCAGTGGTTACCTGGACTTGCATACTGGGGAAAAGTGACTGCTATCCACACACTTGGGCAAGTCCCAATGCCTCTAGGAAGGTGGAAGAACATGTGAAGATAGGGCAAAATTAGATAGTCCCCATAGATTTCCATTAGTGGGGTGCTGGGAGCTATTCCAGCTTATCTTTGCTATAAGCAAAGAAAAGTGTTTTACTCTCTCTCTCTAATTGGGAGTGCCCATATATAGCAAAACCTCTTTCCTAGTCCAAGCACTGAGTGGAAGAACTGGCTCCTCTTGGACCAGGGAGCGAGTTATACAAGATGGGCCTAGTCACACTTTCCTGATGAGATAAAGCCCACAAAGGGTTGGGTAGAGAGGGTAGTTCATAATGTAGCACAATATGATGTTCCTGAGATCCAAGGTGTAGTGGTTAAGGTCACATGTCTGGGACTCAGACGATCTGGGTTCTAGTCCCCGCTCGGCCATGGAGCCAACTGGGTGACTTTGGGGCAGTCATAGACTCTCAGCCCAACCTACCTCACAGGGTTGTTTCTGTGGGGATAAGTCTGAGAGCAGCAAGAAGGGAATGATGTAAGCTGCTTTGAGTTCTTAAAAGAAAAAGAAAAAGGTGGACTATAAATCTAATAAATAATAAATTGCTGTCCGTGTAACATTCAATGTACTTACCAGCTCCTAACCCTGACCACAGTAGTGGCCGCTCTCTCACAGACTACTTCTTTGAAGCAGTTGTTTTCAAGTGTTTGTCAGTTATGGACCAACCAGAAGAAGATGAGAGTTATTCCCAAGCATTGCCACCCTCCCCTCCCCTCCCCTCCCCTCAATGAAGTGGTGACTTCATTGGGCCAAGTCCCACTTGCCTTCTTCCCAGTCAGTGCAATGGAGGAGGTTGTGCATTCATTCATTCATTTTTTATTTAGGATATTTATATGCCATCCTATTGCAAAAGCCTCAGGATGTCCTATGCTGATGTGTTGAACTGAGATAACTTTGCATTTTTTATTTTTTTAGGGATGGTGGGTTTCTCACATTTTAAAAAATGACTGTAGTATACCCTTTCATGTGAACGTTATTGTAGTATTGTTCCACTTTCTCTTGAACAAGTTTTCAGTTGTCAGATTTGAATAATTTATACTCAACGTACTGCTTTAATTAAAAGGAGTAAAATTTGGTCAGACTTTCAGTACAGTGTAATATCAAGTAGAAGAGCTAGGCATGCCATACTATTAACCATTTTTGGCCTTTTTCATCTGGAGCGAGGCTGCAGTCTTCTGGCCACTTACTTTGGAATAAATACTACTGAACCTGTGAATAAACTGGCATGAGGTTTCTTCTGTACATCGGTGTATCTGTTTCTACCACAATCTGTATTTGCATGCATCTATCCCCTATGTTGATTTGGTTGCAAATGCAGACAAATAGGATTAAAAACAAGTCAAAGTTAACTATGTAAATACTCAAACTTGTCTGCATTTGTTTTTTTATATTTGTATCTTGTGCTTGTTTTGAGGCATTTTTCTATTTTAGCTACATCTACCTAATAGCAGTAGGAAAAATGCAATTATGTCTTTTAAAGAGCTCAGTAAAATAGACATCTGGAAATGAAGAAAAAGAATTACAGACTTGGCAGGTGCAGACATACCACTATCGCAGTGTTGTGACACAAAAGCTACACCTACTAAGAATTTTGCATGGTTAAAACTGTTTTTGCTTCTTTGTCTTCGTACATGTATTTTGATGTTTATGTTATTTCACCACTGCTCCATTCTTTAGAATGGCTCGCCTCAACCTGG